>NC_045437.1:51513352-51702754 GCF_002776525.5 Piliocolobus tephrosceles | reverse complement strand
TTCCTTCCTTCCTTCCTTCCTTCCTTCCTTCCTTCCTTCCTTCCTTCCTTCTTTCCTTCCCCTCTTTCTGTAGAAGGACTTAATATGAGAGCTACCCTCTTAACAAGTTTTGAAGTGCACAATATTATATGGTTAATTATAGGCAGTATGTTTTACAGCAGATTTCTAGAACTTATCCATCTAGCACAACTGAAACTTTAAACCCATTGAACAATGAGTTTTTCAATATATTCCTCCTCTGTGCTTACTAATCTTTGTTTTTGAAAATAAGGTCACTGTGACTATAAGAGAACATACCTAAAGGTAGCAAAATGTATCAAGGTTTTAAAATAGAGATATAAAATGTACTCATTGTAAAACTCCCATTACATATGTTTTTGATTTCACATTGTATAATTATATTCTATCTTTCACTGTCCTTCACTTGTTTTCTTCATTCATGTATCAAATATATATTAAGCACCTATTATTCTAGGTCCTAAGGATATAGCAGTGAACATATAGACAAAAATTGTCAGTGTTATGAAGAAAAATAAAATAAGAAACAAGGATAAGAAGTGCTGGAGTGAGAGTGGAAAGTTGTAGTTTAAACAAGATGATCATGAAAGGTCTTACATCAAGGAGATACTTAAGCAAAGGTTGATGGAGATGAGAGTTCAAGGCGTTTGAATCTGGGAGAAAAGGCATGGGAAATAGCAAGTGCAAAGTCCCTGAGGGAGCAGGCCTGGTGTGTTTGAATAGGGAGGAAGCTAGGGGAGAGCAGGGTGAGTAAAGAGGATCAGAGAAGAAGAGGCTGGGCGACAAGTGGGACCACCTGCGTAAGATCTTGTTGGATATTTAGCACCATCCCTGGCCCTACACACAAGAGGCCAGTAGTATTTCCTCACTAGCTGTAGAAACCAGAACCGTCCCCTATGTGGCAAAAGCACTGCCATTAGAAAAATGCTGCCTCAAGAGAACATGTGGCAACTATGACTGTGGTCCCTTCCAGGTCTAAAATGCAATCATTTTGAACCTACTGTATATGCGATCCTTCACTCATGTATATACACAATCTTTTAAATTCCATCTAACACCAGACTCACTAAACTTAGGATCACTTACATTTTTCTTTCTCTCTTCTATTTTTTCTCCCCTTCTTTTTTATCTGTGAGCCATAGAACGATGACACTTGTGGGAAATAAGTGTAAGAATTGAGGCAAAGTTACATCTTTTGTGAGAAAAAGAAAAATCAGAAGTTTTAACTTAAAAACACCATAAAGAATCAATGGTCTCCATTATAAAGCCCTAACAAATATATAAAAGCCAGGATCTGGAATATCTTCTGTTCCTACCATATAACCTTTTGATTCAAACTCTCCCTTAGGCACCAACATTCAACCTTAAGCATCAGGTTGAATAAAAACCCATCTGGATTTAATATTTTATGGTCATAGTTAATTAGTAACATTATAAGAATATGACTTCCCACTGCGAGGGTCTACCTTGGGAACAGAGCTACCACTGAAGGAATCATATTAGGATAATACACACTTGGAGTTCCAATAAGTGGCTTTGAAATGAACTTTTGAAAATGATTTATAAGCATATGACAGCATTTGCTTTTTATGATTGACTTATAGCATAGACTTTGTGCACGGTTCTGCGGAACTGAGTGTGTCCCAGTGTGGCTTTAAAAAAATTTGGTTTCTGGCTCATGAAATAGAGAATTGAGATGAACAGTGCCAAGAATGGTTCCTGACACCACCCAGTGACATCCGTCACCTTCTCCAGTAAGTGCTTCTTTGCTAGGTATTGTGAGGAGTTAAACAAGTTGTCATGGTCCCTAAGTATGTTTTGTCTATAGAGCAGGCAAGAAAAATAGAAAAATGTACAGAAAATGCAGATATGCATGATGCCATCTATGTTTCCATCATCCTGAGAGTTAAATAACTGTGGCTGGTGGGAATAAAATAAATAACAGGGGCCAAGTGGGGTCAGTCAATAACCACCCAGAATAAATTGCTAATCAGAAGCGGAGCTAGCACAGGCTGATAAATAACAAGATTACTTTATCTGAGGAAAGAACCTGCTTTTCCTCATGTTGGTAATTATATCAATACAGAGAAAGAGACAATTTGGCGTTCACTGGATTACTGCCAGATGATGTTCTAAATTGATGACATGTTCTCAGGCATCCTCTCCTCCAGTTGCCTGGCTCAAGTATAAGTGGCAGCTAATTCTAGTTTGTATTACCTGAGTAGCCTGATAATCGCCTTTGTGCCTAGTGTGTGTGTGTCCTGAAAACTTGGGCTCAAGTCCATGCAGAGCAATGCTTTCAGACTTCACCATGTATGCTAATTACGTGGGGATCTTGTTAAAATGCAAATTCTAGTTCAATAGGTCTGGGTAGAGGCTTGAGATTCTGAGTTTCTAATAAGCTCCCAGGTGAAGCCAATGCTGCTGATTCGTGGGACACAACTTCTCTTTTAAGCAGCCACACTGAGCATGAGCCCCAAGCAGTGGGTGTACGGGGGTGCACCGCCTGTGTAACTTGAAGAGCTGACAGGTGACACCCCCACCACATTTGATCAGAGGAGTATTGGGCTGAAGAGTTCATCAAGGGGAGGGAGAGAGAATTTGAAAGCAGTGGCAATAGAAGTAAGAAGTGTGGATTTAGGGTGATGTCAACAAGACAGCTGACTAGAAGTGCCTAATGCTCATGCCCCCTAACAAAAAAAGAACCAAAACAACAAACACGCAACTACATCTTAACTAGAGTGACTGAAAGAGAATGCTGGAGTACAGCAAGAGAGTGATGGAAACCCTGGGAAGCATAGAAACTCAGGGCAGACACATAGAGAAGGGAAGAAAATGCTTTGCCTCTGGCACCCTATCCCCCAGTCAGGAGCAGCTCCGAAACATAAGGGGCTTCTCTCTGCTGGAAGATAAGCAGGAGGCCCCCGGAGGCCTCTGTCCCTGCTGTGTATACCTGCAGTTCTGGATACTGGAGAATCCTGAAATGCTCACAGGCCCTGAGCCTAGCTTTGGGAGATGCTTGGAGTTCACACAGCTGTACTACTCCAGAGAAGGCTCCCACTTGTGCCCTGCCCCCATGGCCCAAGCTGCTATTGTGCTACAACATCTCAAACTAGAGCCACTGCTAGGGTGTGTCCTGCTCCAGGGCCCTGTAACCACTACATCTCTTCATCCCTGAGGCTCTACCATCATTGCACCATGCTCGCATCCGTGGTAGCATGTTGTACTCCAGCCAAGCTGCTGTAGCTCCCTACTGCCTGGGAACAAGCCACCTAGGAGGCAGTTCATCTCTCCAATCCCAACGGCTGCAACACCCTGGCTACTTGGACCCTGGGTCCAGTGGAGCAGCCACATCCCCTGGACACCTGAACCAACCTGGTGCCTCACACTGAGGGAATTGGAACTTCAGCCTAGGGGATCAGCCTCATCCCCAGTGCCTAAGCTCACACAATGCCTTGCCTTTTGGGGACCAAGTGCACTTGTCCAGTGGAGAAGCCACACCAGAAAGGCAGAGCCATACCCCTCACTGCCTGAACCAACCTGGTACCCTGACCTGCTGGGAACCAGCATCTAGGGGTCTCTTGCTTATTTTTTTTCCCACAAGGAGAAGCCCCTTCTAGTTTTGAGCTGATCCTAACTGGGGGATAGGGTGGCAGAGAGGCACGGCATTTCCTTCCCTTCTGTATGTGACTGCCCTGAGTTTCCATGATTCACAGGGTTGCCACCACACCCTTGCTGTATTCCAGCACTCTCTTAGGCACTCTAGTCAAGACAGACAGAGTTGAGTATTTATTTTGATTCTTTTTTTGTTGGGGTTGGGGATGAGCGTCATGCACCTCAGTCAGCTGTCTTGTTGACATCACTCTAAATCCCCACCCTTCTTTCTTTTATTCCTAGTTATTTCAAATTTTACTTCTTCCTCTCCTTGATAGACTCTTCTTCAGCTCATTATTCTTCTAAAAACATGTGTTCAATTGGAGCAGCTGTACCCCCAGTGCCTGAGCCAAAGTGACACCCCGCCCTGTGAGGAACTGGGGCCCTGGCCCAGCAGAGTATCTGTCCCTTCAGGCACCTGAACTGATGTGGCACTTTGCCTCCCAGGAAGACAAAAGCTTGTTTGAACTGTGCCACCACATGCTCTGGATCAAAAAGCCACAGCACCCCTTCTTGCTGGATCTGGATCAGCCCTCTAGAGTCAAATTACTGAGGTGCTATACCTCTCTGGGGCATGGAGCCATTGTTGCACTGCTTCCTCTTCCCTGTAGCCCAAGCCACTGCTGTGTCCTGTCATTCCTGGGTCCTTGTTGCCACCACACCTGGCCTTGCAGAGCCTGGGTTACTTCTGTGTCCCACCACTTCAGGGTTCAGAGGCACCACCACACAGTGCCCCTTCTCCTGGTGTCCAAGTTGCCACTCTTCAGGAACCAAGCATCTTGAACACCCTGTCTTCCTTGGAGCCATGCCAGGGCTACACCCTGATTCCCAAGATCAGAGTTACAGCTACATTCTTGTCCTCCTGGGCCTTAGCTACTGGGGAGTGTGTCAGAGTCACAGTCTTTAGCTTGGTGGAAGAGCTGCATCACCTGTGTTTCAGAGAGTGAACCCATTCAGAGAGTCTTACCCTATGAAAGCCACTATAAATTTGGAATAGACGACTGTTCCATCAAATGTGCAGATATCAGCACAAGAACACAAAAAACATGAGAAATCAAGAAAACATGATGCCACCAAAGGAACACAATAATTCTCCAGTAACTGACACCAAAGAAATGAAAATTATGAGTTGCCTGGAAAGGAATTCAAAATAATAATCTCTAGGAAACTTGGTGAGATACATAAGAATACAGATAGACAATTCAATAAAATTAGGAAAACAATCCATGATCTGAATGAGAAATTCAACAGAGGTAGAATGTTAAAAAAGAAGTAAATATTAATAGCATTCTTGGAGCTGAAGAACTCAGTGAAAAAATTACAACTAAGAACTTCAACAAAAGACTAGCTCGAGTAGAAGAAAGACTTTCTGAACTTGAAAAATAGGTCTTTTGAAATAACCTAGTCAATGGGGAAAAAAGAAAAATAATGGAACAAAGTGAAGAAAGCCCACAGAACTTATAGGACATCCTTAAGTGAGCAAGTTTTTGCATAAGGGAGTTCCAGATGGAGAAGAGATGAAGAAAGGCACAAAAAAATTAATAAAATAATGACTGAGAATTTCCCAACCCTTAGGAAAGAAATTGACATCCAGATTGATGAAATACAAAGGTTCCAAAATAGGATCAAAGAGGTCCTCACCAAGGCATAGTATAATAAAAATGTCAAAGTCAAAGACAGAATTTTAAAAGTATCTAGAGAAAAGTGTCAAAGGGCATACAAGGGAATCTTCATTAGACTGTAAATGGTTCTTTTCTTTCTTTCTTTCTTTTCTTTCTTTCTTTCTTTCTTTCTTTCTTTCTTTCTTTCTTTCTTTCTTTCTTTCTTTCTCTCTCTCTCTCTTTCTTTCTCTCTCTCTTTCCCTCTTTCTCTCTCTGTTTGTTTTGTTTTGTTTTCTGAGATGGAGTCTCACTCTGTTGCCCAGGCTGAAGTGCAATGGTGTGATCTTGGTTGACTGCAAACTTTGCCTCCTGGGTTCAAGCGATTCTCCTGCCTCAGCCTCCTGAGTAATTGGGATTGTAGGCATGCACCATCACATCTGACTAATCTTTATAGTTTTAGTAAAGACAGGGTTTTATAGGCATGCACCATCACACCTGACTAATCTTTACAGTTTTAGTAAAGACAGGGTTTTGCCATGTCTTTACCATGCCGGGCTGGTCTTGAACTCTTGATCTTAGGTGATCTGCCTGACTTGGCCTCCCAAAGTGCTGGGATTACAGGTGTGAGCTACTGCGCTCAGCCCAAAACTATCATTGGATTTCTAAGCAGAAAACTCGCAGGCCAGAAGACAATGGTGTGACATATTCAAAGTAATCAAAGAAAAAAAAAATTGGCAGCCAACAGTAGTATAACCGCAAGTCTGTTCTTCAGAAATGACGGCAAAATGAAGTGTTTTTCAGAAAAGCAAAAGCTGAGGAAATTTATCACCACTAGACCTACCTTACAAGAAATGTTTAAGGGAGTTCTTCAGCTGTAAACAATGAAAACATATCATTATCATCATGAAAACATATGAAAGTATAAAACTCACTAGTAGAGGTAAATACATAGTCAAATTTAGAATACTCCATTAGTGTAATCGTGGTGTGTAAACCTTTCAAACTTCTAATGTGAAGGTTGAAATTTGAAATAATTAAAAATATACCTATAATAAATTGTGCAGGAATATACAATATAAGAAACTGTAAATTCTGACAACAAAATTATAAATTATGGATGGAAGGGTAAAAGTCTAGAGTATTTGTAAGTGATCAAAGTTAGGTCATTATCAGTTAAAAGTGTCTATTATAACTGTAAGATATTTTGCATAAGGCCCATGTTAACCACAAAGCAAAACAACAACAACAACAACAACAACAACAAAAAAGCAAAACGACAGCAGGTACACAAAGGGGAAAGAGAAGGGAATAAAATCTTAGCACTACAGAAAATCACCAATTCACAAAGGAAGACAAATGAGAAGGAAGGGAACAAAGGATCTACAAAACAACCAGAAAACAGCAAAATGGCAGCAGTTAAGTTCTTACCTATCAATACTAACCTTGAATGTAAATAGATTAAACTTTTAATCAAAAGACATACTGGCTTAATGAATAAAAAAAGATTCAACTATATGTTGCCAATAAGAGACCCATTTTAGCTTCAAGGACACCCATAGGCTGAAAGTGAATAAATGAAAGAAGATATTCCATGCAACTGGTAAACAAAAGAGAGAAGGAGTAGTTAGACTTTTATCAGATAAAATAGAATTCAAGCAAAAAACCATTACAAAAGAAAAAAGTCATCATTTAATGATAAATGAGTCAACTCATCAAGAGAAACAATTATAAACATTCATGTACCTAATATCTGAGCAGCTAAATATATAAATTGAACATTACCAAATATGAAGGGAAAAATAGATAGCAATGCAATAATAATAGAGGATGCCAATAGCCCCACTTTCAACAATGGATAGACCAACTAGACGGAAAATTAATAAATATTGGATTTGAACTGCGCTTTATACCAAATGACCTAACAGACATATATAAAACTTTCAGTCCAAGAGCAGTAGAATATACATTCTTCTCTTGCGCAGATGAAACATTCTCCATGATAGACCATTTATTAGACCACAAAACAAGTCTCAGCAAATTCAAGAGGATTGAAATCATATCTAGTAATGCTTCTGACTACAGCAATATGAAACTAGAAATCAATAACAGGAGGAGTCTTGGAACATTAAAAAAATAAGTGGAACTTAAACCACATGCTGGTGAACAACGAATGAGTCAAAGAAGAAGTCAAAAAGAAAATAAAGAGTATCTTGAGACGAACAACAATGAAAACAGAACGTATCAAAACCTATGAGATGCAGCAAAAGTAGTTTGAAGAGGGTAGTTTATAGCAACAAATGCCTACATTAAAAAAGAAGAAAGATTCCTAAATAAATAGCCTAAGATTATACCTCAAGGAGAGAGAAAAATTGCATACTAAATTCAAAGTTAGCAGAAGGAAGGAAATAATAAAGATCAGAACAGAGATAAATAGAGAATAGAAGTACCATAGAAAGAATGAATAAAATAAAGAATTGGTTCTTGATAAAATAAAGAAAATTGACAAAACCCCTAGCTAGGCTAATAGACTAAGAAAAAAGAGAAAAGACTCAAATAAAATCAGAAATGAAAATGGAGATATTACAACATTTGCCTTAGAAATTAAAGGGATCCTAAGGGACTATTCTGAACAACGACATGCCAACAAATTGGATAACTCTGAGGAAATGGATAAATTCCTAGAAAAATATTACCCACCATGATTGAATTAGGAAGAAATAGAAAGCTTAAATAGACCAATAGCAAATAAAGATACTCAAGATGTAATTAAAAACCTTCCAACAAAGAATAGCATAAGACCAGATGGCTTTGCGGCTGAATTCTACCAAACATTCAGAGAAAAATTACCAATACTTCTTAAACTTTTTCTGAAAAAATAGAGCTAAAAAGAATACTTCCAAATACATTTTATGAAGTCAGCATCACCTTAATATCTAAGCCAAACTAAGAAAGACACTGTAAGAAAATAAAACTACAGATGAATTTTTTGTGATGAACATTGATGTAGAAATCTTCAGTAGAATATTAGCAAACTGAATTCAATAGCACATCAAAACAATTATACTTAATGACCAACTGGGATTTATCCCTCGCAATTAAAGCTGGCTTAACATATGCAAATAAATCAATGTGATACATCACATTAACAGAATGAAAGATAAAAACCACATGATCATCTCAATTGGCATGAAAAAAGCATTTGCTTTTCTTAATAAAAGCTCTTTACGGTTTAGGCATAGAAGGAAAGTTCCTCAACATAATAAAGGCCATTAAAAAAAAAAAAAACAACCCACAGTTAAAATTTCAATGAACAGGGAACAACTGAAAGCTTTTCCACTAAGATCTGGCACAAAGCAGGAATGCCCACTCTTGCCACTTCTATTCAATGTGGTACTGGAAGTACAAGAGCAATCAGACAATAAAAATCAATCAAAGGTATCCAAATCAGAAGGGAAGAAGTGAAATTATCTCTATTTGCAGATGACATAATCCTATATGTAGAAAACCTTAAAGATAACGCAGAAAAATTATTAAAACTAATAAGTGAAATCAGTAAAATTGCAGGATACAAAATCAACATACAAATATTTGTAGCTTTTCTATACACAGATAGTGACCTAGCTGAAAAAGAAATCAAGACAATAATCCAATTTAAAATAGCATAAAAAAAGGAAAATTTTACTCACATAGGTGAATAATTTATACACTGAAAACTCTAAAACATTGCTGAAAAAATTGAGAGTCACAAATAAATGGAAAGATGTCTGTGTTCATGGATTGAAAGAATTAATATTGTTAAAATGTCCATACTGTCCAAAGTAATATACAAATTCACCACAACCCTTATCAAAACTCCAATGGCAATCTTTACAGAAATAGAAAAGAAATCTTAAAATGTACATGCAATCACAAAAAACCTTGAGTAGCCAAAGTAATACTGATAAAAAAGTTGGAGGCATCACACTTCCTTCCTGATTTAAAATTATAAAACTACAGTAATCAAAACAGTATGGCATGGGTGTATAAACAGTAACATAGACCAATAGAATATAATAGTTCAGAAATAAATCCAAGCATGTCCAGCCAACAAATTTTGGACAAGGGCACCAAAAGGACACAATGGGGAAAGAATGGTCTTTTCAATAAATGGTGCTAGGAAAACTGGATTTTCCTACATGTAAAAGAATGAAATTGGATCCTTACCTTATGACATACACAAAAAGCAACTCAAAATGGATAGAGAACCTATATGTAATGCTTGAAACTATAAACTCCTAGATGAGAACATCAGGGAAATGCTTTATGACATTGACCTTAGTTAGACATGAGGTTTTTGATATTATACCAAACTCTGAAGCTACGAAAGCAAAAACAAATGAATGTAACTACCTCAAACTAAAAAACTTCTATACAACAAAGGAAACAATCAACAAAATGAAAAGTCAACCTATGGACTAGGAAAATATACTTACAAGCCACATATCTGATAAGGGATTAATATCTAAAATGTATAAAGAACCCTTACACCTCAATAGCAGATTTTTTTTAAATGAGCAAAGGATCTGAATAAACATTTCTCCAAAGAAGACGTAAAAATGGCCAACAGAAGGTGCTTATCATCACTAATTGGCAACATATAGTTCCTTTATCCATGTGCACATTGCACTAATGTGCAAGGTGAAGACTATAGTTAATAAAATTGTACTGTACTAGGAATTTTTGTTAAGCAAATTTTAGCTGCTCTTGTCATGAAAAAGTAACAATGTGAGATGTCAGATAAGCTAATTTATGTCACTATAGTAACTATTTTATTATCTGTATGTATCCTATAACATCATATTGTAAACCTCAAATATACTCAAAAAAATTTACTTAAGAAAGAAGTTGTGGATTTAATTCTTCTCTCCATCCAGTCTCTCTTTTTTTATTTTTCTCTTTCCTCTCTTCAGGGCTGCATGCTTCTTCTCTTCCCTCCTGCCCAGCCCCTTACACACACTAGACCAAGAGAACTGATTTGATTGCTCTGGGTTGGGGCCCAGGCATTCTCATTGCTAACTCCTCACTAGATGATTATGACATGCATATCTACTTGAGATATACTGATTTATCATCTTAAAAAAATACTTTATTTTTGAAAGTCTTACTTCAACACCTAGAATTGCTATATGCAATTAAATTCATAATATTGATTCTCATTGATGATAACCAACACCTCACATGTAACAAAGTTGATCCTATTCCACACCACTGCAGAATGTAGCATCCTTGTCACCTGGACTCCTAGGTGAAAGCCTCCTAGCTGGACTCCTTCTCCACAGCCCCTGCTCACCCCATGGCCGGTTCTCTAGGTTCTAGAGAACCTGTGGCACTGGCATCACTGGCCTTGAGACGCAGAATTCTAGGCCTTGTCCCAGATCTAGTGAACTCAAATCTGCACTTTAACAAGGGTCCTACTTTCACATTTCTGGGTCAATATTTTAAAACACAGTTCTTTCCAGTGACTCTCTGGGTATCCCCTGTGTTGCACTCCTTATTGTGTGAGTCTGGAGTCCAGCTCAGGGCTCCCATGTCTGCTGAGGACAATGGAGGGAGGGACCTGCTTTCCTTCCCAACACTGCCCATTCTGCAGTTTTCAGTCTGCCAGATGGTGGCGTGACTTCCTTCCTTGTATGAAACTGTGCACTGGTGGGTGGAAATTTTTCCGTGAAGAAGTGAAATTCTGACTAAATTAATTTGCTTTTGGGTCTGCACTGATTTCTGAACATCAGGACAGGTAGCAGGGGTCAGAGTGGTCCTGAAATTCTCATTAAAGTTGCCTCGATGGATATGGTGGCTTGTGGTCCCCATGGAGCATCTTGCATTCTAGGTGTCAGCCTTCTGCTCACAGATGGCCTCTTCAGCACAGCACTCGGACCATGACGGACCTCTGTTGCTCCTTTCTAGAATATCTTCTTGACAGCCCAGGTTTCATAAACGTCCTCATCGATGAATGGAAGTATCTGTATTCAAAAATGAACATGCCAAAGGCAGCTTAGACTATTTTTCCCCCTGTAGCTTCCTGTCATTTGTGGTGTTCTCTTCATAAACCGCAGGGCTCGGCAGTAACGAGTGGCTGTTTACAGAGCTCTGGCTGTAATTAAGTCAAATTGGGTCTGCTCTCTGAGTATGGTGAGGAAATACACTGACATCCATTATGCACAAGCTGGATGGGGGAACAACACAATTCTTGTCGGTTTTGATTCATGTTCAAGCTGGAGGACATGGGAAGGAAGAAAAACTTTTGTGGATCAAAATAATGTGTTATGTTAGAAGCAGAGCTGCCAAGGAGCTCCTGGCATTGAGGTCAGGAAGAGAAGGGAGGAAAGGCCAGCTATCTGTGGCTGGGAGGAGAAGAACATGACAGTGGAAGGGACTCTGGAGTGACATGGTTGGACTGGAGAGAAGGTTAGTAGGTAGTATCAATATTTTCCGTGTGAATGTCCCAGAAACATCTCATCCTAAAAGTTGATATTGCCCTGGATTCTACCCTGGTCACTCTTTATCACATAACTCTGTTTTTCTTTTTCATAGAATTGATCACAATCTGAAGTCATCATCCTGATTTATTTGGTGACTTACTTATTGTTTGTCTTCTCCTCTAGAAAATTTAAGCTACACGAGAATAGAGACCTTACGTGTCGTGCTATTGCTATACTCGATGCTGGGTATTGTGACTAGAAAATACTAGGAGCTGTATTCGTTTTCTATGGCTGCCATAACAAATTACTAAAAACTAGGTGGCTGGAAGCAACAGACATTTGCTCTCTTGCAGTTCAGGAGACCAGAAGTCCAAACAACGTGTTGGCAGGGTTGGTTCCTTCTGGAGACTCCGAGGCACAATCTGTTCCAGGCCTCCCTTCTAGTCTCTGGTGGTTACTGCCAATCTGTGGGGTTAACTCCTTGGCCTGTAGCTGTATCACTCTAATCTCTGCCTCAACCATCATGTGGTCTTCTTCCCGGTATGTATCTCTGTGTGTCATCTCCTTTTCTTATAATGACATCAGTCATTGGACTTAGAATCTTCCCTACTCCAGTATGACTTCATCTTAACTTAATAATTACATTTGTAAAGACCCTCTATCCAAATCAGATCACATTCTGAGGTTTGAGGTAAACACTATTCAATGCACTGTAGATGCTCAACAAACATTTGTTGAATAAGTGAGCCATATGAAGTTTCCTGTGACCTTCGGGTTTAAGATCAAGGGCAAACAGAGGACAAAAAAAGGAAGAGGCTACTTTTGGTTCTAAATAATCTAGAGGGCAGCTCAACCTTGTTTGCTGAGTACAAAAATCCCATTGTTCTCAGAAATATTTTAGTAGGAAGACATTGAGGAGTAGACAATGTTCTTTACTATGGGAAGGTCGGTGGATTTCTAAGCAGAGGCAGTTGTAATGTTAGCAAGGCTCTTGGACTAATTTACTCATGTATAACTGGAGGCTCTGACACTGGACCCAGAGCTGGAGTTCCCCTCAAGCTGTGTGGGCTTGGGCCACCAGCAAATAAGGATGTCAAAAAAAAAAAAAAAAAAAATGACAGCATCTTGAGAAAGTATTTGAATTAAAAATTTGTTTGAGAAAACACCAAAATCATCATGATAAAAATGATAATTTAATTAGATTACTTTATACTTATTCTTTAAAACTGTTTAATTTTGAATCCCACATGATCTAGGGACACTATAATATTCTCAGTGCTCTCCAGTGGTTTTAATCCAGGCCTTATTGAACCCCCATACTTCTGAAACCTCCATCAGAATAAAGCAGGGGCCAGGGAAGATAGCTGCTTTTTGTAAGCTGCTGGCAGTTTCTGTTTAGCTGGAGGTTTAAGTTGACTAATCAAGTCTGTAAATCAGTGCATGTAAGATAAAGCCAAAATCAGATTCTGGACCATGGGAAGTCAAGAGGCTGTGCCTGCTAATGTGGAAGTCACCCTTCTTGAAGTCAGCATGGTATCTCTGAGAGATGATGACCAGAAGGCCAACCAGTGACCAAGGGCAAAGAGGAAGCTGTGTTCTAACAGAGATGCTCAGGGGTCCTGGGCTCCCTGAAGTTCAACCAGAGTAAAGTACAATCTCCCTTCTGTCACCCACAGCAGTTGGGTGGCCTGAGAAGATTGAGGTATAAGCTGATCACACCATCTATGGAATGGCCTGGTTTGTGGATCCTTTGGTGGGAAATGTTCTGTTTAAGCCTTTTATTCTACATGGTTATTCCCTTGGGTATCCCCTGAATTATCTATTCTTAGACATCATATACTGGTTTCAGTCATTTTTGAGATTGCTAATGCTTAGGAAGAAGTAATTCAGGGAAAAAGATAACAGCCTGGACAGCTGTTGTGGGTTGGCAAGAATTGACCCACTGGAAGGGAAGAGTCACTGAGAACAAGATGGCTCATTGAGGTGGCAAGTGACAGCCAGGGCTGATTTGTGTAATATGTAAGTATCTCCAGAGAGACTGAAGGGATAAACTTTTCAAAAGACTGCACTTGATCTCTTGAAGTTCTGCAGAATGGGTTCTCAGACTACTGGGTATTAAAGGCAGAAATGACTTGTGACAACTAAAGTGATGGGAAACCTGGATTGCACACTCTAATTCAAATTCTTCCAAAGTTACTGGCTTTTCATATATCTTGATTCAACTTGTCTGCTGTTGGCATTTTTTTTCTCAACTACCATCATTCATCGACCACAACTAATTCATTTCTCCAATTGATCTGTGTGTTGCCAATAAATTGCCACATGGACAACCATTGTACCAGCGAAGTGAGGCTTAGCTGTTGAGGTCTGACAGCTAGCTTAAACAACGCTGTGTGTGGGACTTCTGGGGGACTGGGACTTTGCCAAGTCCTGAAAGGCAGTAAATGATGTTTACTCACAGACGTGCTGGCTGTGGTAAGGTATTGCAAGGAAGAATAATTAGCATATGATTTTTAAAGAGTTTTTTAATTCAGAGGAGCTGTATTTGTTTTTATGTAAATAACAGAGAATGTCCTGTTCAGCGGACTCTGGAAATGAATGCTTCAAAGCATGCAACCTCTTAGAAAAGAACTGGAAATTTGCACACATTTGCATTGCATGATTATCATACTTATGAGTAAAATAGGAACATGGACAACTGTAGTGCCTGACCCGTCGTACCCTCCCCTTACGGTGAGGAGAGCTGCTCTGTTCTAGGGTGACTGAGGTTCCTGCACATGCAGAGCCTCTTTGGGCACTTAATCTCAAGGACCCCATTTGCTTTTGAGTCAATAACATCTTTGGTTCCCAGCAGAAGGCTGAGTGTGAACTTTCTATGGGCCCTGACAACAGCTGGGGATTCCTTTCCTTCCCCTTCTGTTTTCCTGCCTCCCACAACCTCCCAGGAGGCAGGATAAAAGAGTACGGCATTGCTTTTCCTTTCTTCTCTAGCTTTGATTTCCTCCTCTTCCTTTGTGCTTCTGAATACTTTAAAACAAGCAAACAAGTAAAGTATAACTCATCCCCTCCTAAGCCTCGCTCTCCTTCCTGGTGTTTTCCCCCTTTATTGTCCTACCTTACTTTCCTGCTGACTTGTTTCTCAGTTCCTCAATTCTCTTCTCTCTCTTAGTATTAGTTAGGATTTGGGTTGGCTGCTTCAAAGTAGAATAAATAACAGTGGCTCAGACTAGATCAAAGTGGATTTCTCTCTCATATAACAATATGAGCTGGTAGGTGATCAGAGGGGTGGGGCTGTTGGCTCTGCGTGGGGGTCTAGGAACCCGGGCTCCTTGTAGCTTGTCCTGCCATCCTGTAGGGGGTTGCTCTCATGCTCTTGGTCAATGTTGACACTCCATGACCCCTATTTCTGATTTCTAAACTAATTTCTAAACGAAAGGTTCTTATTAAATTCTCTTCTGAAGAAAGGAAGAGGGAAGATGTGGAGGTAAAGGGCAACCTGGTAGGTCCTGGAAATTGTATTTAGCACTTCCACTGGCATGCTTTTGGTTATGTTTAGGCACAAGAGAGTTTGGGAGAAGTCTCCAGGTGATGACCAAGCACTCAGTTAAAACTCATGGGGCTCTATTATTAAAGAGAAGAAGTGGAGAATGATGTGAGGAGACACGAAATAGGAGGTTAGCTTATCAAAATACTAGCTTATGCAGTTGGAAGGAGAAGAGAAGTAAATACAAAGTATTTCAGAAGGCTGTCTCAGCAAAACAGCCCCAGTCTTAGCGTGTGGTTGTAGTCGGGCCACATCTTTCATTTTATGCTGAGCATTCTGTGTAGAAGACCAGCCTTTTGATTTACTTTAAAAACATAAATTTAATATATCTGAAATGTCTCCTTCCTATTGAGTAAAATCAGAGTGCAGATCAATAACGGCTTTCCGGTCAGTCTGCCTGAATCTTGTCAGAGCTGGGTCCACCTAGGAATGTTGCTAAGTAGGTGTGATGTGTTTTAATTTCGTGGCTCTTTTTGCTAAACTGTCAGTATGAGTCCCAGTGGGGAGAGCAAGTCATAGTACATGGATGTATTTCCAATTGGTTAGCTCAATATTTAAACCCTTTTATACAGACTGGTAAACAGCCCTCCAATGGTAGTGACTTGTAATTGCAGCTGACGAGGAGAAAACAATAATGGAGCCAGTTATTTAGATTACATCTCTTCAATCCCTTGGAGCAATCTGGTCATTTAGAAGAGTCTGCCATCCAGGATGCATAATTGCTACACTAAAGGTTCTTATTAAATTTGCACTGGGCGACTCTGGTGAATGAATGCATTGGTAAAAATCCTTTGATGTTCTGGACGCTTTTTAGCAACTGGTTAGTCCCCGTGGTTTCTCTCCTATAATTGTGCACAGCGGGCCGACATGAAGAGCATAACCTTTTTTTTGAGGTGTGAAAAAGCATTAACTTGTGCTATTATTTTGAAGTCACGGCTACTGTTGGGGTGAGCAATATGGAATAAATATACACCCCTGAGTCTTCACTGTCAAGAGCTTTTGTAGCCTCTTCTTTTCTCCCTATTCCTGAAAATACTCTTGCAATTACTTCTTTTTAGGCTTTAAAGAAAAGATTTTGGGTGATCATATATATCAGAGTAAAATATCAACTTTATTTTCAGGATTACATTCATTTATTTATTAAACATTGATTGAACAGTGACTGCATGCTGAGCCCTGTGCTGAGTATAAGTAAATGAAGACAAATAAGACATAAACCATGCTCTTAGGAAACTCACACATTATGAGTAAGATAAATTAATGTTACCATATTGCATGGTTTCTTGAGTGTAATAAAGAAGGAAAAAGCAATTTGTAATTCATATAAATTATCCATATATAAATGATAACCCCTTCAAAACACTAGTTGCACATAAAATCTTTTACTGTCATGCACGCTTGCTTTGCATGATAAAGATATTAAAGAGAAAATCTGTTTTTATTATAGGCATCAATATTCAAACTCTAAATTATTCTGCTAAAGGCCTGCAACACCAAATTTGATTTATTTTAATTGCATCTGGGGCATTTCAAAAGTCTGAGATACTGTTGCTACCGACACTGTAGGCTCACCTGCATTGCCTTTATTCCTCCCTTTTCACCTTATTTTGCAGTGAGAAAGGTGTCTCTCTTCCTATCCAAGGTTAATTTTTGTCCACTTTTTTCATAGTCCAATCTTTTCCTACTGCTTCAAGATGTCTATCTTGAGTCCTTGTCCACCTTTCTGCTTCTATAGGAGGTTCTCTGCCTCCTAGGGTAAATTCTACCAACATGTCAGTGTTTATTTCTCCATAATAAAATATTATCTTCCTCAACCTCATGCCCCCTCTGGTAATTGCCCTATCTTCATATTCAATCTTCTAGAATGACCTATTTACACAGATTTTCTCCTTTTTTATTTTTCCTATGTCATTGCTATCATCCACAAACCCAGTCTTATCTCTTTGCTGAAGATTTCTTTTCTGTTCTTTTTTATTTTTTGACACAAGGTCTGGCTCTGTTGCTCAGGTTGGAGTGCAGTGGTGAAATCTTGGTTCACCAGATGCAACCTCTGCCTCCCAGGCTTAAGCCGTTCTCCTGTTGCAGTCTCCCATGTAACTGGAACTACAGGCACATGCCACCACACTCAGCTAAGTTTTGTAATTTTTCTAGGGACTAGTTTCCCCATGTTGCCCAGACTGGTCTTGAACTCCTGAACTCATGCAATCCACCTGCCTCAGCTTTCCAAAGTATTGGGATCACAGGCACGAGCCACCACGCCCGGCCACTGAAAAGATTTCTATTAATTCACTAATGACCTCCTTGTTGCAAAGCTAGTTAATATTTTTCAGTTTGATTTTACTTTATTTATCTGTAGTACTAATACAACAATTATCTTTAATTAACTTAGAAACTACACAAATGCAAGATACACTCAAGGTAAAATACTCTACCAATATTGGAGGTATATTAGGTAGTAATTTTTTTCTCTGTGACTCTCAAGTCTTATTTCTTAAGGACCTATTTTTGGCCATCTCTTCTGTATTTCTCCAGAAATATTCATTCAGATTCAATATTTAAAAATATACAATGAGATCATACCACACATATTGTTCTTCAACCTGCTCTTTTCATGCAATGTATTTCGAACGTCTTCACATTATCTGCACATACAGAATCCATCCTTGATAATTGCAGCATACTGTTGTAAACTACTCCTTCTGAAAAGCTCCTGCTCTCCAGACCACTGCAGTGTCCCTCCTTCCCTCTGCGAGCATTTTCTGTCTCCTCTGCAAGATCCAGTTCCTGTTCCTGTGTGAGTTTGCTGAGGATAATGGCTCACTTATAAGTGGGAGCTGAACAATGAGAACACATGGACACAGGGAGGGGAACGACACACACTGGGGCCTGTTGGGGGTTGGGGGGCAGTAGGAGGGAGAGCATCAGGTTAAACAGCTAATGCATGTGGAGCTTAATACCTAGGTGATGGGTTGATAGGTGCAGCAAATCACCATGGCACATATTTACCTATATAACAAACCTGTACATCCTGCACATGTATCCTGAAACTTAAAATAAAAATTAAAAAGTTAAAAAAAAATCTAGTTCCTGTTCTAAGTCTCAACTCCTACTTTCATCTTCTCCATGGTAGATGTCATCTACTCCCATTGTCACTATTATGTGCTGTTGACTCTCTGATGTTTATCCTTTGTTCAGATCCCTCTTCTAACCTCCATACTCAACTGTCCATGCATATTTCCACTTGTGTATACTGCAAAAATCTAGAACTGAAAACATCAGGAACTCAACTCATTATCCTCCTTTGATCCTGTTCCCCAAACCTACTTCTCTCTAGTTTCCTATCACAGTGAATGTTATTCCCATCCAACAAACTGCTAATGTCAGACACATGGGGTCCTTCTTAATTTTGCTGTCTCCTCAGTCTTCCTGTTATCACTATTCTTTCTGTTTTTAGAAATTTTTATTTATTTTTAGATTTCAATAGCTTTAGGGGTACAGGTGGTTTTTGGTTACATGGATGAATTATATAGTGGTGAATTCTGAGATTTTAGTGCACCTGTCACCTGAGTAGTGTATATTATACTCAATATGTAGATTTTTTTCCTTTACTCCTTCCCATCCTTCCCCTTCTGAGTCTCCAAAGTTCATTATATCACTCTGTATGCCTTTGCTTACTCATAGTTTAGCTCCCACTTATAAGCAAGAACATATGGTATTTGGTTTTCCATTCCTGAGTTACTTCACTTAAAATAATGGCCTCCAGCTCCGTCCAAGTTGCTGAAAAGAACATTTCATTCCTTTTTATGGCTGAGTAGTTCCATGGTGTATATATACCATGTTTTCTTTTATCTACTCATTGGTCAGTGGGCACTGAAGTTTGTTCCATGTCTTTGCAACTGTAGATTGGTAATCACCAATTCTTATTGAGTCGAATTCCTAAATATTTTTTAACAAAACCACTTATTTACATCCTCATTGTTATTTCCCTAACAAAAGCCAACATAATTCCTCATATAAATTATTGGAATAAACCTGCTAATCAATAACCCTTCCTCTAGTCTTCTCCCTTTTAATCCATTCTTTTCACTATGAGTGACATTTCTAAGACACAAGACATGGCAAAGTCTTAATTTTTCCATGCAGCCAATAAGAGTCTTCAAGTTCAAACGTTGTCTATTTTTCTGGTCTTATATCTCTTCACTTTGTGTATCAGTTCTACACAAGCTAGGATAAACTTCTTTTGCAGTCCTAAATGGGCCCGACCATCTCCCATATCTGGGCCTTTGCCCACGCTGTTGCTTTCTCCCAGAACCCATCTCCTCCATGCATATTCTCTTTCTGCAACTTGACCGACTTTTGTTCAACTTCTGGTCTCAGCTTGGATATAATTTCCTGAAGCAATATTTTTTCACTCCCCCCTAAATCTAGTTGGCTGTCCATTTCACATGTCCGCACCTCCCTTCACACACGTTACAATTCTAGTGACATTGCTTTGTAAGTTCTTGTTTCCATGACTTCATCTCTTGCTATACTATAAGCTTGCCGAGACAACAATCATGGCAATGTTATTTGCAGCTCTATCTGCCCTTATTGCTTAGGTCGGGTAGATTATTAAATATTTATAGAGTAATTCAGTTTCATGAAATAATGTCTTAACTTCATGAGAATTGACAGTCCTTTCCTAATTTTCTTTCTGTTGATTGGGTTACTTTATTTAAAAATGGGGATGCACTAGGCTGTATCCTTTCTTTCTCCCATTCCCTGCTTATCCTGAAATGGTGCATATTTTTATTTCTTTAGAGAACTCAAGTAGAAACTAGGCTCCCATATTCTTAATAGAATCAGGAAATGACTGATAACCGCTTCCAGCTTTTCCCAAGTTGATAGCATATCTCTTCTGTGATAGTGTCCTCCCAAGGCACAGAGGGCCCAAGGTCACGCCTGCTCTTGGCATTGGAAACTGTGACCACTTGTCACAGTCATGAGGCTGCAGGACAACTCTGACTCTCAGGGTCCCCTTCTCTATAGCAAATAGACAATGATGGCATTGGTCTGGCCAAGATATGAATCTTAAGATTCTTACGAGTTAATTACCTGCTAAAAGAAAGGTAGGAGGGTGATAAGAATGTAAAGTTTCAGGAAAAAATTTAAATGCCCAGCACTTTCCTACAAGGTAAACAATAATTTTTGTAAGAAAACAATGTGTGGCCAGAAAGGTGATATTTTTATAGAATTCTTTTCATGGAATGCCACCATGGGGTCCTATGTATTCTGGATTTAATTACTACTGTTAGCCTGGGGCCATGTTGGAGCTACTTATCGAATATTTTGCTGCCTTGACTTAGAGATGGAGAAGTATAATAAATTCATAAAATATCTGGAATGCAAAATTTATGGGACTTGTGATTGAATTTGAGAAATGAGTGGGAGACGTTGGGAATAGGTTTCTAACATGGATAACTAGATAGATGGGGGCTCCATAAAAAGTGTAGGAAATAGAATGAGAAGTAGGTTTGAAGGCAGGAAAGGAATAATATGATTTTAGACCTTTTCCGTTTTACTTTTCTGTGGACCATTCAGGGGAAGATGGCAATTAAGATAAAGAGTTGAGACGTTCATGAGAAATACTGTGCTACAGATAGAGATTTCGGGATTCCTCATCACAGAAATGGGAGCTGAAACGACAGCAACAGAAAAAAATTGGCTCTTAATTTTCTCTAAGTGGTCATTTAGGCAAGGGTCCCCTATTCAACTCTGGTACCCCTTTACTTGAAATTTCCAAACCAGGTCCTCTCCATTCCTGCATCCAGTAACACCTTCTGAAATCCCAGCACATTTATGATTCACTTTCTGATCTCCTGGTGCTTCTTTCTGCCCGGGGTGGAGAATGTGAGAGCGAGTATGTGTAGCATGAGGAAAGAAGAAGTAGGCAGAGACAGGGGAACTCACCAAGGAGACAGAAAAGAATCCATCATAAAAGCAGGAACAACTCCAGGAAGCTGAGTGGGGAGAGCTTCAAGAAGGAGGGAGTGGTTGGAAAACAGCTCCTTTGGATTTTCTTCTGAGCTGGTAAAATCTGAGTTTCCTTCGCCCAGAAGACAGTGACCACAATTGCCCTATTGCTTGCTGCTTGCTATGATGTTTTTCATCTTTAAGAACATTTCTAGAAGGAGCCAGAGTGAGGTAAGATGAAAGGTCTCCCTTGGAAAAGTGTGATACATGGGAGAACTAATTACTTTGGGAAATTACATTTAAAGTGATTCCCATACTAATTTATTCTATGGGTGGGAGGCTTGACTGGTTCCTTCTCAGACATGCATCCCCTAGCAAGTTGCTTCATTGGCTTTCTACCTTGAGCAAGGCTGCTTTGCTCGACGTGACTTGGCATCTGAGAGTACCTCACTTGGTTGTCACTGGGCTTCCCTGTCAACCACAAAGACGGGTACATGTTACTTTGAGAGGAACTTTCACCCATGTGTTTCAACTAGGTTACGAAAGTGAGCACTAAATTTTCAGCTTAGCAAAACTCTCAAGGAATGTGGGAAATAGCTATCCTCAATCTTTCTCTTGAGAATGGGGTTCAGGGTTGAGGTGAGGATCATGGATAAAGCAGAAGGTTGGCAACGTCTGCCTTGCACATCACTTTGTAATTTTTTTTTTTTTTTTGAGACAGAGTCTCGCTCTGCTGCCCAGGCTGGAGTGCAGTGGTGCAATCTCGACTCACTGCAACCTCCACCTCCCTGGTTCAAGCAATTCTTGTCCCTCAGCCTCCGGAGTAGCTAGGATTACAGGCATGCACTACCACAATGGCTAATTTTTTGTATTTTTAGTAGAGACAGGGTTTCGCCATGTTGTCCAGGCTGGTCTTGAACTCCTGAGCTCAGGCAATCTGCCTGCCTCGGCCTCCCAAAGTGCTAGGATTACAGGCCTGAGCCATTTTGTAGTCATTTTTCACTTTGTTCATAGTAGTTTTGATGAGACTATGTTCTAATATTCTCTTCAAATAAACAGTTTAGTCTAAATGCCCTGCTTTGGTAAAATAGGTCCCAAGTACATGCCTTACAGATTGGAGAGGGACTGGGTGGTTGGGATGAGATAGGACAGACAGCAGTGGCAGCAGTTCTTTCAGTGTGGAACAGACATTTAAGCTACTTGTGGCTGTGTATATTTTAAGGGCAATGGGAAAGGAGTTATTGAATATCACTGTGTTGGACACTTCCCACACACGTGTTATTGTGTAGGTATTACTGTTCCCATTTCACCTGAAAGGGAAATGACAGAGAGATGAACTTGTCCAAGGCCACACTGTAGATTACAAACATTCTGACTCATGAAGTTCCCAATGTAGGGAGATTTCTTATGAAAAAGATTAGGCATACACTTGATTTGGGTAACACAAGGCCTTGATCAGAGCATTATTTTTGTTTCAGTGCCAATGACCACATATTTTTCCAGCGAGATACTGATGTTTGTCTTTTATCCTCACTTGCTCAAATGAGTCAGAGTCACAGACTTTTAAAAGCTTAAAAAGGTAATTGAATAAACTGTCCTTGTAAAAGCACTCTGGGCTTAAGGAGGTTTGACTGTTCTGGCTTATGTTAAAGACAGAGAATTATATTTTAAAGATAATTGCATGCTCTTTTTGATAAACCAAAACATTCACAAACACAGGCACAGTGTCAGCCTCATTTGCTGAGCCAGCTGATGGCTGTGATTAGCTTGGTGGTAATGACTCTTCTATTCCCTCGGAGAAGAGAGTCCTGCAGGATCTTAGTGGGTGAAGGGAGAACAGACTGGCTCAGTGGGCCAGCCTTCACATGTAACTCAACACTGCTTTCAGAATCCAATACATTAATTCAGAAGGCTGTGAATGAACACTACACTACACACTGACAGTTAAGTTGTACAAGAGGCCCTAGGAAATGACACACAACTGAAGTAACACAGCTACTCGCAGTATATTATTTAATGTCTCTAATTGCTTCCATAATATGTATTGAACTAATACTCACTGATTGCTCCTTCTCTGTGTCCTTTGCTAGTTTGTCCATATCTTCCAGATCTCCATGCTTTCCAGGGCTAGGATCCTCTTCTCTCTATCTGATTCACTTACTTAGCTATCTTATCACAGCTCACCAAATGCCATCTGGAAGCTGGTGACTTCCAAAGGTAAATCTTAAACCCAACTTCTCCTCCAAACTCCAGGCTCATATCTAATGGCCTCCTTGACATTTCCTCTTGATTTCTAATAGACTTTCTAAACCCAATATGTTCAAAGTGGACTGACTTCCTAATCAACCTTCCCAACCTATTTTTTTTCTGTATCTTAGTAAAAATCTGTCCAGTTTCTCAGACTAAATAAATTTTGAATTATCTTTGACTTCTCTCTTTTTCTTACTCTCCACATCTAAACCATCAACACATTATATTAGTTCTATCTCTAGAATATATCTGGAATCCAACTACTTTTCACCATGTATTTCTGTATCATCTGAGTCCAAGCCACTGTCGTCTCTCATCACCCTTACTCAGCAGTCAGAGTGATCTCTTTAAATGAGATTTAAAAGACATTGTGTTCTGCTCAGAACCCTCCAGTGGATTCCTTATCACTTGGAACATAAGTCAAAATTCTTACAGTGGCCAACGATATTCCCTGCTCCTACCACCACCCTATCTTTTCTTTGACCATATCTCTTCCTATTCTTCATCTGACTCTTTTCACTCCACCCACACTCATCTCCCTGCTAGTCACTGAATACATCAGGCACACTCACTAAGAGGCTTTGTTAAAACACAAATTTCTTCCATGCAACAGGTTTGGGGTGTGACTGGTTAATTTGCATTTTTGGGAATGCAAATTGTTAGAAATACAAACCTAGAATGGTTCTAGGTGATGTAACTATGTGATGCTATGGTGACGAACCAAATCTCTGGATGAGTGGGTGGAAGCTCTGACTTACAGTGTTTGCTGATTTCTGTCATGTGAATGCTTCCATCACAGCCAGTATCAAACTGATGAACTGGCTAACACAATTCCTGAAGATTTAACAATCAGCTATCACGAGTGCACCACCACAGCCTATGGTCCAGAAGAGCTCTCCAGGGCCTACATGGGGGAAAGAGTGAGGAAGGGAGCAATTATGTATTGAGCATTTATGATATGCCAGTCACTGTTCTGGTCCTTGACATAAAATGTTTCACTTGGTACTCATAACAAACGTATGAGATTATGTTTTGCAATTTTAGTTTTTTAGAGGAGGAAACTGAGAAGTAACATTACTTGAGTCACACAACTGAGATTTGAAACTGGAAACCCAAAGTCCTTCTCCTTCTAAAACAAAACACAATAAAACAATACCTTGGGCCTCTTTGGGTGGCACCATATCACTGGGGACATCACTGTAGGTAGGGCTGGGGGATGAAAGATGTGAGAAGCTGAAGGTAACCTATGGCATACATCTAGTCTGACGTTAAAGGCGACAAAATGTTGTCCAATTGAGTTTTTGGAAGGGAGCTGTGAAGAGTAAACCTATACTTGAAGTAAGTTAACCACGTGGGGGCTGCAGCCAATAAGCTAAGTGCAGCTAGAGAACATGTGCCCTTCCCTGGTTACTGCCTGATAATCCAGGAACTAGTAAGTGCAGATCAAAGGAGACTGCAAAGCTCATATATTGAGAATTCTGATGCCAGGTGCTAAAATAACCTTCCTTTGAGGGCAAGTAAATACCTTCAATTGATGGAACAGAAGTTGCTCCAGGCAAAGGTCCCACTTGTTCCTCTGCTTAATTGCCTTGCTACCCTCCTTCTGGATGGAGCTTCAATCACTGTACTTTCTAAGCTTGGAACCCCTGGGACAGGTTTCCACTGGCATGCTTTGTAAGCAACTGGGGTGATTATCCAGGCATCAAAATTGCTTTCCTCGGGCTTTTTTTAAAAGCCAAGTTTAGTTTCTGCTCTTCTGAATCATCTGGAACATTGCCCTCTGCTTCACCATCCTGTGCCAGTGGAGACCTGGTCTCAGGCTGGGTAGTTGAGCTACCTGGCCTAAACAAAAGGGCTCCAGGCCTTAAATGTTACAGACCTTATGCTGACCCAAGAATCCAAGGCAATGCAAAGCAAAGTCCAGGGTGATGAAAATGAAGTTGCATATTCTGAGCTGCCTTGTTCTTCAGAGTTTTTATTAGGTTATTTTATGGAGAGCTCTGGACTCCTGCAGCCCCTGAGGCATTTCGATGGAGCTTAAAGTGGCAGAGGAAAAGTAACCCTGAAGAGGAACAGGGAAGGCTCCATCTCTTTTCTGTAGATGGGCAAGCAAAGGATATTTCATTCCTTTCATCATTATACATTCATTCATTTATTCATTCACTCACTCACTCATTCAAATGCCGTTAGAGCAAGTATGGTGGAAAACTAGAGGAAGGAGACATTACTGTGTAGATGAGAGAACACTTCTTGGAAAGCTTTAAGAATAGCTTTTGGAGATATAGTTATGAGGACCTGCTAGGTGGGAGGAAGGGAGAGACCCAAGGCTCAGAACCTGCAAATGTCAGAATGCGTGTGTGTGTGTGTGTGTGTGTTTTAACTCACCCTAAAGGACAAGAATCAAGTTAAAGCCACCAAAATGTGGAATTCTTTTAATTTGTTATGTTTCATCTAAGCCCTTCTTATAGTCCTCAGGACGGACTGAGAAATGTACTGCCCTTTCCTTTTCTCCTGGTAAGGCCTCCTATACTTCAAAGCCAAAAAGCAGAAAGGGATATAAGGTTTTGTATGATATGAATCTACTTAGAGAGAGTGAAGGCTAATTTTTGGAGTTCATATGACTACTGCTTACCTGCAGGGGGTACTTTGAGAGGACCTAATAACAGAGAACTGAAATGTCACCTTAGTGACTAGATGACCAAGGGATGCTGAGCTGAGACTGAGCACACTCACCCACCCAAGCCCTGACGGGAGGAGCGATGGGGGCGTGGCCTCTGGTGTGAAAGAAGCAAGGTGCTGGGAGAAGCAGCCTGTGTTTATTCTTCCCATTACCTCCTTACCACTCCACTTCCCCCAGGAGAGTGCAAAAAGGCAGGGTTGGGGGTGGGAAGCCAGACCAACAGTGGGGTCCCCTCCACCAGGACAATGGGAGTGAGGAAGAAGCATTTAACCCTAGTATCATGCACTGGTTAGAGAAAGGAAATGTGGTTGGAGGTTATGGTTGTCCTCAAAAGAGGCAAGGCGAACTTCTTCCACAAATCAAGGTCATCACAAAACATCTCCAGCGGAGCATTTCTTTTTTCTTCTTCCATGAAATGTAGAGATGGGAAAAGCTTACCTTACAGAAACTAGTCCCAGGCAGGCAGCCGACCCTCAGTGGGTTCTGTTGACAGTGATTCCTGGCAGGCAAAAGAGGAGTGAGAGGAGGAGTAAGAAGGGTCAAGAGAGAAAGGATCTGGTGCAGCAGGAGATGGGCCTGGGGAGCCTTTGAGGCTTTGGGAATAATGCAGATGTACCTTGATTCTATCTCTCCAGGACTTTATAAAAGAAAAAAGGATGATGGCAATTTTGTAGCGCAAGAGTAGAATAAGGCTGAGTTTGTACTTTCTTATGCGTTCAAAAGAGAAAGAAGGAAAGAAGGACCAAATATGGAATTGGACTTCATTTCTAAGCATGAACCTTCATCACTTTCATCAGTAGCCATCTGGCATGCTGCGTTCCATGGCATTTCTCTAAAATGACTGGCAACCTCCAACAGTTTCCTTGGCACCGCCACAGAGAAGCCTCCGTCCTTAGCAATGTGCTGGAAATAGACAAAGCTCAACACACACAGGTGATGATACTTCGATTATCAGCACCTTATTCAACCCCAATAGAGCGAAGCCTTCCCCTCTGTGTGATACTTCCAGATGCAGATTCAGTACTTCTTTGTTTTTGTCTCCTTCTCATGAGGCTTCTAGAAAGAGTGCCAGTAATGGAGAAGAATAGCAACTCACAGATACATATAAAAATCCTCCCCTCCTTTAGGTTTCCATATCACTGTAATCACATATCTTTACAGCACTTATTATATAGTACTATAATTATCTGTTTATATGTCTGTATCTTCCAGTAGATTTTAGCACTTAGAGGAGTGAAAATACATCCATTTCATCTGTGCATCCTCCTCACTGAGCACAGCTGCTCAAGGAAGGCTTGGATGGACAAATTTTTCAGCTTTATGCTTTCTACCCTTAGTACAACTGGTTCACAACAGGCAAAGCAGTCACCCATTTTCAGAATATAAATGAAACTCTTAATTTTTCCAAAAATAGATAATTCTGAAGAAGATTTTCTTTTGTTTTCTAAGAAGCATGAACCTTTCTCCAGGTGCTATGAGAGGAATCAAGCCAACACCCAAAGCAGCCCTGACCAAAAAAACCAGGACATTTTCCAGAAGTACAAAAGTGTTCTGGTATTCCAGCCAACATTTGGATTTGGCAATTGATTTGACTGACTTGGTCCAAGAATTTATTCAGGCTTTCAAGACACCAAACTGAATCTCTCAGCATTTTGGAAGAGAGAAAAACATATATACACACACGAAAAGATCACACACACGAAGATTTGACAGACCGATAAAAGCTTACGATAATTGTGTCATAAGAAGTTTACTTTATGCTAGAGGGAAGAGAAAACATACAGAACCAAGATTTGGACAGAACTAAGTTCTCTGAAGAACAGAGCCCATAGATTGGCAAGTCCCTGTAACATGTTATGAAAAAAAGTTTGATGGAGCAAATAGCTTTTATTGATTCAATTTGCACATCCAAATGAAACGCTGCTTGTTTTATGTTACAGTTGGTTTCTAAACCTGCTGCTTTATGCTTGTATCTGTGGGTGCACATGCATACTATCTACTCAGTAATATTCAGTGATGTCAAACGCCTTGCTGAAAAAAATGGATGTGTCTCTAAACCTCAGCTGATGGCTAAATTATGTGTAACAATGTTTGACACAACAAAACTTCCTGAGCAAGTGAAGAACTTGGAGTATATCTTGAAGATATCACTATGGTTTTTGACTTGTAATCAAATTTTCTTATAAGAGTTTTCAGACTATTAATTACCTGATGTGAAGTAGCTTCTCTAGTTGACAATACTTTCTGAAACTGTCTAAGCTCTGATGATACTTATTTGTGGTGGCATTTGGATAGCCTCCTCCAGGATCTACTTTGCAGAAATTTCACTAGTGAAATGCACATGTAAATACCCAAAAAACTGGAGTATCTGTACCGAGCATGCATTTTCCATTTTACTACCTCCCAAACAACAAGGACTGGTTTGTTAAACCAGCTAGATATCACTTCCTGAAAGCAATATTTCTCAAGTTCTGAAATAAAATAGGCTTCTTTAAATCATTTAAAAACAATAATTTCAACTTTAATTTTAGATTCAGTGAGTACATATGCAGGTTTGCTACCTGGGTATAGTGTGTGGTTCTGAGGATTAGGGTAGTGAGCCTAGTACCCAATAGCTAGTTTTTCAACACGTGTTCCTCTCCCTCACAGCCCCCTCTAGTCATCCCCCGTATTTATTGTTGCCGTCTTTATGTCCATGAGTACCCAGTGTTTAGCTCCCACTTATAAGTGAGAATATGTGGTATTTGGTTTTCTGTTGCTGTGTTAATTTGCTTAGAATAATGGCCTCCAGCTGCATCCATGTTGCTGCAAATGACATAATTTAGTTATTTCTTGTGGCTGTGTAGTGTTCCATGATATATATGTACCACATTTTCTTTATAAGTCACTATTGATAGGTACCTAGGTTGAGTCTTTGTCTTTGCTGTTGTGACTAGTGCTGTGATGGACATACAAGTACTTGTGTCATTTTGGTGCAACAATTTATTTTTATAACAGAAATGTCTGTTCATGTCGTTTGCCCATTTTTTAATGGTTTTTGTTTTGTTTTGTTGCTTGTTGAATTATTTAAGTTCCTTACAGATTCTGGATATTAGACCTTTGTCAGATGCATAGTTTGCAATTATTTTCTCCTATTCAGTATGTTGTCTGTTTACTCTGTCGATAGTTTCTTTTGCTGTGCAGCAGCTCTTTAATTAGGTGCTACTTCTTTCATTTTTCTTTTTTTTTTTTTTTTTAGAGACAGGGTCTCACTTTGTCACCCAGGTTGGAGTGCAGTGGTGCAATCATAGTTTACTGTAAACTTGTTCGGGAGATTATCCTGTCTCAGTCTCCTGAGCAGCTGGGACTATGGGTGCACACCACAGTGCCTGGCTAATATTTTAAAGTTTTTGTAGAGATGGGGTCTCACTGTATTGCCCAGGCTTGTCTCAAACTCCTGGCCTCAAGTGATCCTCTTGCCTCGGCCTCCCAAAATGCTGGGATTACAGGTGTGAGCCACTGCACCCTGATTCTTTTAAAAGCAAAAGAAAATTATTGAAGATTCCCTTGGGGGTCCTTGGATCCCAGTTGGATTGACACTGATTTAAGAAATCAGAGTTCCAACTCATGAAAATATCTTTTCAAAGAGACTCTCAAAGATATATTTTCCTCTGATATTCAAATAAGGAAATATATAGTAATCATTTGATAGATTTTTACAATCAGAGTTATGAAAAATGCTGAGAACAAAGGGTGCACCTACAAATAAAAGACTCTCTCCAAAAGTCTTAGTATTTTGAATCTCAGCTAAGTAAATTATGGAAAAGAACTAATGATTTCTCACTTTGAAGATGTAAAATTAAAGAGAAGTGAATAAGCTTTTGAATTGTATGTGGACAGTTATTTAAACCTTCTTTCAGAGATTTGGAATCCATTATTGGGCTTCTATTGTTGATAGTTCTACAGTAGAGTAAGAGTGTGAATTTTGGAGTTAGACATATGCAGGAATAGATGTATAGCTTGCTGTCTGAGAAATTAGTGGTGAGATCTTAGGCAAGTTATTTAACCACTCCTAGTCTCATTTTTCTCAAGGTAAATGGGATTAACCACTGTTTATGAATTTTGTGAGGTCTAGAAAAATAATACACGGTATGTTTCTTATCATAAACAGTAAGTGGTTATGATTATTTTTGCTGTATATGTGTTTGTTTCTCATTGTACTTTGACCTACTTGAGGTTAGAGACAGTCTTACCCACATTAATATGTCCAGCATGTCAAAATTCAGACCAGGGTAGTGGTTTAATAAAGGTAACTGAAAGAATGAATGAATGAGTGGAGAAGTATCAGAGAGAAAGTAAAACTGCCTCCTAATTATTCAGCTTACAGCCTACACTTGTAAATAATGAGAAGGCTTCATGCCCATTCCCAAAGCCTGTTTTAATAAAAAAAAAAAAAAATCAGGTTATTCAATTAGAGCCTAATGCTGAAAAACTTGGGGCCTTTGATTCGTAAATGAAAAAGAAATTAAATATATCCCCAACATCATTGGAAATATTGTTAACTACAGATAATTATTTCAAAATGTGCCATTACTCTTCTGTTGATTTGGGTGAGAGACACACACACACACACACACACATACACACGCAGAGAAAGAGAAAGAGAGGGAGACCGAGAGGGTGAGGGGTATGATCAATTCAACAACTTTAAAAAATAGTCAACAGTCAATCAGTTTGTTTGCCTACTAAAGGTAGGAATTTTACTTTAGAAGTTATATCCTAGAGGTGGCACTACAACTAGAGAACTGATGAATCAGATGATCAGAGGGTTATAGGATTATACCCATGACCCTTGAATCTTGGCCTGAATCTTAACTGGGTACTCTGACTGCAATGGTTAATTTTCTGTATCAATTCGGCTGAGTCTTACTGCCCAGATATCCAGTCAAACATTATTATGAATATTTCTGTGAGGACATTTTTGGATAAGATTTACATTTAAATTAGTGGACTTTGAGTAAGGCAGAGAATCCTCCATAATGTGGGTGGGTCTCATCTAGTCAGCTGAAAGCTTGAATAGAATATAAGGATGATCTTCCCTGAGCAGGAGGGAATTCTGTAGCAACAGCCTTTGGACCTTTATGGGCTCTTCCTGGTTCCACAGCAGACTGCCTTTAAACTTAAACTACAACTGTTTTCTGAGCCACAGCCTGCCAATCTGCCCCATTAGATTTTGGACTCCCCAAGTCTAGAATCATCCAATTTCTTAAAATGCATCTCTTTCTATATATCTGCACATCCTATTGGTTCTGTTCCTCTGGAGAGCCCTAATATACTAACCAATGAGATCTATAAGTTTAGTAATTGATGATGATTATGTTACTTTATTCTGGCTGTATCATTAAGAAAACTCAGTCCAACTTTTGTCCAGTGCTTTTCAGAGTGCTTCCCAAACAGCCCTAACTCATTGGATTCTACACATGTCCAGTGGACTGCCTACATCAGATTACCTGGGGGCTTGGGAAAATTCATATTTCTAGGTTCTACTTCAGATATATTGAATTAGAATATCTGTGGTGGGACTTGGCAATCTGTGTTTTTGACAAATTCTTCTTCTAATTCTTGTGCATATAAAGTTTAAGAACTACTGGTCCACCGGATCCTATGGTTTATGTTTCTGATTTTGTATGTATAGTGAAATTACTGGGAAAGAGACTATTATAATTAATACCAAAACTAGTAGCTGAAGAAGGATTCAGCAGTGGGAATAACAAGCATTTGGATAATAAATTCTATTTGGATATACATTGCTTTCTACATATGGGTTATGGTTGGGATATACATTTAATTTAAATGTGGAATCTAATTGTTATTAGATAGGATTATATGACAGATACAAATTGAAAACATCACAGAAATAGCCCACAATTCTTAGATTTAAAGGAAAATTGGGAAAACATTAAGGGAATGTACAAAGATGCAAAAGAGAGTGACACTGAGGGCCATGAAGAAGATACAGATAGTTATGTAGAATGGCAAGAAAAGACTGTCATCTGGGCCCTGGTTTAGAAATGCACCTGCTGGAACTGATGGAGCACATGGAGTATCCACCTTCTGGCTGTGGCCAATTCTTAATTCTGTAAAGGAAGGTAAGGGAAGGGAGAGAGGGATGGACCTTATCTCCATGGTGTCGATGCAAATTGTGTAATGCACAACACATGGGATATGCTTTTCATCAATACTGTGCCAGAAAGATTTGACTCACCTGATCATAGAAATGAGTAGGTTTGCGAAACAATTAGCATATGGAATAGATTACAGAGCTGGTTATCTTAGCCTCTGGCTTCCTGGTACTCCACATTTCCTATGACTCTAGAACATAAGAACAGCAATTCCCATAACAGATGCAGGCCAATAACATGAAGAACGACTTATTTTCACCCAGGATGACCCTCGTAGTTATTAACATGACATTAATTTCCTGTTTGCCTTTTCTGAATTGACACGGAAAATGATCTTTAACCCCTAAAAAAGTCATGAAGACTAAATAGTCAGACAAGTGAATGTTGATGAAAGAACCTAATTCTTTATATTCACTTTGACTTTTCTGTGAGCTATTCATATGGGCTGATTAATTTTTCAGAGAAAGGCTCACTGGTTAAGTTCAAAGTGATGACAAGTAGTAAAGTTCAGCTTAAAATGCTCAAAAGTCCCATTTTCTCACCCTTTTATATCCAGAAATATTTGGAAATAAGGACACCATGCAAAATCCTTAGAAATTTAGACTACATAAGGTATTTTTAAGTTAAAGGAATTAGACCGAATGTTTTCTCTTCATAGAAATATAGTCAAACTATTTAGTTATTTTAGGCAGACCTGTTTGTTTTGGGACCTTTAAATTCTAAATTTATTTTTAAAACCTTTGGGAAGAGAATTGACTATGAAGAAAGAATCCAAATTCCTATGGTTACCACTACTGAACAAAGAAACAAACACCATCCACTCCTCATCTCTGTAATCAAAAACAAAAACTAGTTATAAAACCTGAAGGCATTTTAAATTTTATTTGGTTTATAGAACAGGGTGAAAAATAAAATTCAAATAATGGATCAGCAAAATTGTTCTAGTTCAGGGGTCGACGAACTCTGGCCTGCAGGCAAATCCAGCCCACTGCCTGCTTTTAATATGGCAAGTGATCTAAGAATTATTTTTATGTTCTTTAGAGATTGTGAAAAATATAATAAAGAAGAATATGCAACAGAAGCCATATGTGGCCCACAAAGGCTAAAATATTTACTATTTTTCCTTTTCTTAGAAAACATTTGCTGACCCCAATCTAGTCTAAATAAGAAAATATTTAGAACCATTCCGTTATCTCTGTGATCCCTGACAATCTGCATGTTTCCTCTGAGCCTGCTCCCTTATCTGTGACTTTGGGATGATTAAATCTGATCAAACTTACAAATAACAATAAAAAAAAAACTTACCTGTTTACCGACCTGTCCCACTCCCCCCATCCTCCTCCCCAGCCTCTGCCAACCACTATTCTATTTTTGCTTCTGTGAGATTTGGTGGTCTATTGTACAGTAAGGTGACTATCGTTGACGATAATGTATTATATGTCTTCAAACAGCTAGAAGAGAGGATTTTGAATATTCCCACCACAAGGAAATGACAAGTGTTTAAGGTAATGAATAGGCTAATTATCTTGACTTGATCATTACACAGTGTATACAGGTATCAAAATATCATGGTCTACATAATTATATATAATTATTATGTCTCAATTAAAGACAAAATAAAACTTAAAAGTGGAAAAAAAGAAAATGGAGGGAATTTGAAAACCATTACTTGCCACTAGGCATTGGTCAGTAACATTACCTAAAATGTGCAGCCTCTGTTCATCAAAAAATAAAGGTTTTGATAGAATTGCTTTTACATTGGGGGAAGGGAATTGGGGCAGATGAACTTTTATTTTTGAGGAGCTTTATTTTAGGGACATTGCTTTTCATCAAATAATTTGCTTTGAGGACACATTGGATATTTATCCCAAACCAAACTCTGATACTTTGGACCAAGTCAAGTAATGGTTTATCTTTGCTGGGTAAATGAAGTCATCCTTCATAGACTGTGCCAATCATCACCACAGGAAAAGTGCCTGTGTGAGTGGAGGAAGGGGAGAAGAATATTAAACATACTTGAAAACAAAATCCTTTGGAGCACCCTCACTTTGGAGGTGTGAAGATGATACAGGGTCCTGGATGTTGGGGAATTACTGAGACCCAGACACATGTGAAATGACAATGTCTGGAACAGGGAAAAGGTGGACATTAACTTTCTAGTGAGAACTGAGAAAGTTAAGAGGAGACTCAAAGCCCTGACAAACAGGGTGAGAATATCTATTGGCATGGAGGAAGCAGAGTGAGGCAATAAATTTATTCACAAATTGAAATAATGAAAATGATCATATATTCAATGCCACACTCCAGAAACTGGGTTAGATAACCACTTTATTATCTCATTTAATTGTCACAACCACATTGTAGGTAGGCAAAATTATCATCTTTTTATAGGTAAATAGGCTGAGAAAGGCCACAGAGAACTGAAAGCTTGTTAAGGTCAAACTAGACAAGAGTACCCAGGAAGTCCCAGAAAGAGAAGAGTAGGAGAAAAGAGATAACTGGCTGACACCCTGAAACCTCAATTTTGATCATGAAATGTCTGGATTTTACTGTGTTGTTTTCATCTGTCATCCTGATGATACCCTATCCTAAATGGTATAAGTGAAGGCCCCTACTGGTGGTGATAACAAACCTGATTAAGTAGTGAATTTGAGGCAGGGAGAAGAGGAAGTAGTTTAGGGTTTTTTTGGTTTTGTTTCAATTTTTAAATAATCAATTCATATGAAAATTAGTGAAGTGAGAAAAACCGTGTTTTATCTCTTGACTAAGGTAGGTTCTTTACTAGGCAATAATTTGTGAGCCTACAGATTGAGTAACAGTGGTATACTTGAAAGTAACATAACTTCTTTCAAGTCTTTTACAATTTAGATTGTTGTGAATTTATGCCAATTCTCCATAGAACATGGTAATTCAAACAATTCAAGTGAGGGCTTGCTGCACATAGACTCAGGGTTACAGAGACACCACATCCCTATTCACTAATATCCCAGATCTTTATATCATAGTATTTCATGGTGCTGGACACAGAAGAAATTTCAGGGACATTGAGTCAAACCCTCCTTATTATTCATAAAAGGAAACTAAGGTACATAGAGGTCATGTGATTAGCCCAAGGTCATGCAGTGCATATAGGTAGTGTAGGTGGAGTGGCAGATGTGAACTGTGCATGACTTAGATGTAGCCTCTGCTGTCTCTGAATGGTCTACCTGTCTGAAAGAGAGCTAAATCTGAGCCCTTAATATAGGATATTCTTTGAGGAGTCCAGCTGGGCAGTTGGTGGCAAGGTGTCCACATTGGGTCCATCTGGAAAGGGCAAGTGGTTCATTTTCATAGGGATGGATATCTACTCTGGGTATGTGGATGACTTTCCTGTTTGCAGAATCTCAGCCATCATAACTATCTGGGAATCCACAGGGTCTCAGCCAGCACTACTGTCTAGTCTGACCTACCAAGTGTGAATCCAACCAGGGATCTAACTTCACAGCAAAGGAGGAGTAAGAGAGGAGTCACCATAGGATCCACTGATTTTATCACATACTTTGCTACCTACCATCCAGAAGGAGCTAACCTCAAAAAGCCATGGAATGGCCATCTGAAGGCCTGGTTGAAGCATTAGCTCAGAGACCACTCTCTGAAAGGATGGGGTGCTATCTTTCAAGAGGCAGTATATGCATTAAATCAGAGACCTCTCTATGACACCATGTCCCCAACAGAAATAATGTATTGGTCTGGGAACTAAGAGGTGAAAGCAGAAATGGCTTAACTTAGCATCATTCCCAGTGATCCATTGGAGATTTTGTGCTTCCTGTTCCTGAAACTCTGGGCTCTCTGAATTGGAGGTCCTGGACCCCAGAGAGGATAGCCTCCTTCCAGGGGACATAGTCAGGTCCTATTGAAGTCCAGGGTACCCCTCTTGCCAAAACACTCTGGACAACTTTGTGAGGGACAGGTAGGCAAGAAGAAATGTCACCATCCTGGCAGGGGTAATGGCTCCTGACCAGCAGGGGGCATAGGGCTGCCTTTGCACTATGGGGGCAGGGAGGAATGTATGTGGAACCTTCTGATCCGCTTTGGCATCTGCTGACACTCTCTACACTGTTAGACCTGTGAGTGGATATGACAGCAACTCCAAGCCCAGAAAGGTATGCCTGTCAAGAGTTCAGATCATTCAGGAATGAACAATGATAGTGGGGGTGGTGGAATTTAGAATGGATAGTGGAGGTGGGAAAGGATAAGAACCTGTAGTGACTGTCAGGCCAACTAACATCCTTAAGTAAGAGGGGCTTCAAGGAGCCATGGAGCAGCTGCTCCTAAGGCTGTGGGCAGAATAGATCTGTGCAGTACAAGAGGAGTGTGGTGGCCATAAAAAGGAGCTCTCAGATATCCTGCTGTGAGTGCATTATTGGCTAATGGCCCCATCTGCCATCAGTTCCCGCTGAGTACTGGCCTGTTCTCACTGATGCCACACTTCCCACAGGCTTCTCTTAGCCCATGACTGAGCACTGCAGGGATTAATGCAAGCTCTTCCCTGCAGTATGAGAGCCCCCTCTAATGGGTGACTTGGCTTGAGGATTTCCTACTAGCTTGGCCAAGACTTCCCTGGAGGTGCACTGAAATCTGAGACCCCTTCTTCCCATCTCTCTTTCCTTCCCCATCTCCTTCACAGGGCTCAGACCCACATCACAGTCTGAATGGTTGCTGCACATAACCATTCCCAGCTCATTTGTATCCCCTGCCTTATCTGAATTCCCTTCCCTTTTTCTTTCACAACTGTTTCCTCTATAAATCTCCTGCATATAAAATCCAGTCTTGGTTTTTGCTTCTCAGAGAACTTGAACTAACACAGCAGTGCTGTTAACACTTCTCACTGAGTCTTCTGTGAATGATTTTGGTGTGTGAGATATTTTCCAGCCTGCATCTTCTTCCTCCTTCTCCTCCTAACATTTCTTAATTCTCCCAACCCAAAGTTTTTTTCCCAACGGAGTAGACAACTCCTGAAGGTTCTTTTATTCCTCCTTATTTCATACCACCACGAACTCAGATTTTTATATACAAATTCTTGAGTTAAAGTCTTTCTTCAGTAAACTACGTGCTACCATCAGCCTCTTTCCTTGAAGGTCCTACTCTAGGACCTTCTGCTTTGCAGTGAGTCCCACATCAATGAGGAATGTTCTTAAAATGTGGTGGCCACTCCTATCCTGCAGACATGTGCAGACCCAGACTTGCCATGGTCTCTTAGTGCTGCTCATCAGTTCAGCATTCTTTATAGGTATTTAGTTAATCCTTGCAAAAACCCATGAGGTGTGTGCTATCATTATTCTCTTTTTTCAGATGGTGAAATAAAGGGCACAGTATTTAAATAACTTGCCATGAACCTACAGCTAGTAAATTCTATGGATGCCAGATCTGAACCAAAGCACTGTATGGAAGAGAGAAAGGAGATGACAATTAGAGAAGGAGATTGGATCAACGAAAGCCTTTTTTTTTTCTTTCTTTCTTTAAATCAGAGATTTGAGTTCCCCTCTCGTTTTCCCAGTTCTGGACCTACTGTAATTAATTATAATTCACTAAATCATTCATTTATTTATGTTTTTATTTAGCAAAATGCATGTGTTGAGCACAACAATTTCTGATTTATTCATTGCTGCTTACTTGCTTGTTTGATGATTGAAAAAGCTCCACTGAGCTGCAGAATTCTCTGAGACTCTTAGTCTTTCTTGCCTTGTCTACTCTTGGCTCTTCTTGCATTGATACTGCAAAGAAAATAGTTCCTGGACATTCTCAATTTGCAGATGTACCAGCTTCAACCAAAACCTCTTGATACAAAAATCTGGTTGTTTACTCTTTGTTGTTCTTTGTCTTTAAACAAAAATAAAGAGTATCCAAGAACTCTTATAGGATCCTACACAATAGAACGCTGTGACAGATGGATGTCTTTCTCACATGAGTTTCTGGACACCATGTGTGAGCCCTCTGGCAGTGCTGCCTGTGTGCAGGGAAAGGGTGGTGATGAGAATTCTCAGGAAAGTCCCTCATGCCACTAGCCTGGGGCCCTCCCAATACCCGGCACATTGGAACAGGGTTAAATGGAACTTCAAGGATTTGTGCAGGTGGAGTGGAACAAAAGGACAGAAACAGCTGATCAGCTTTAAATGTCTAGGCGGCTAAATCAGGATTAACCTTTTTGGCTTTTGTGCTGATGAGATTTAGAGAGCCCTGCACGTCGTCCAGCTTAGAAGCAGATTTTTCACTCAATAAGATTTGTACTGTTTTATAAATATCAGCCACTAGATAACTCAATTCATACCACTAGTTAAAGAATAATAATGCCCCTGAGTTGAAATCTATATGTTAATTTTATATTCTATTTAAATTAATTGAATTGATATGAGGATAAAAATATTTGTCAATGTATGTTTCAAGCTGTGCATTACTGGGAAAGGTTAAAAAAACCACAGACATTTTATCCAACCTCATTTTTCAATTTGTCTATGGATGATGTTATCTTTCTTCCGGCCAAATAATTAAGTACTTGATGGCACTTGTTCATCCATTGTCTAGCATTTGGCAAGTCTTAAAAATATATGTCAGGACCAGTCTCCTTCTTCATCCAAATGAATGAAAATTATGTCAGGGGAAGTAATATTCATAAACTGACTATATGCCAGACACTTCTTTTCTATGTAACCTGTTTAATTCTTAAAACATTCTATGTTAAAATGAAGACTCAGAGATTCAAAGATGTTAAGTAATTTGCTTGCAGTAGGTGGCAGAGCCAGCTTGAGACTCACATATTGGGACTCCAGACCCAGTGATTTATTCTCCCACTGTGTTCTTACTTTGCTGTGGAGACTCCATAGAAAAGTATAGAAAACCATGGGCTCTGGAGCCAGAAAAACTCATGATCAAAAGGCATGTCTGCTACTATTATGTTTGTAAGACCTTGGAAGTCATTTAGTCTCTCTAAGACTCTATTTCCATATCTGTAACATGGAGATACTTTTTAACATAGTTGTTTTAGTGATGACATGACATAGTATAGGTAAAACATTTAGCATGCTGTATGGTACATCATTAGCTATATCATTCAATGGTACTGATATCCAGTTTTTTTTTTAAAGTCCATTGGATATTCTTGGCATTTAACAACCCATAGGAAATAATATTTCATCTTATTTTTAAAAATAACACGCTTTTTTGAAATGTCTTCAAACCTTTCAGATTTTACATTTTACCATAGCGCCCCTTGTAATGGAGTTCTATATACACAAGGTGTTTTGGGAAAGGGAAATAAAGTTGATATTGAGCTGGTTAGATCTTAACATTATTAATTGTAGGGCACTGGGGTTTGGTTAATGGCCTCAGTTAGAGCACCAACTGGATTCACCTAGCCTTTGTACATTTATTGAAGGATGCTTGCTGTTCCAGTTTCTCTGCAGACCAGATCAGAAGGCTTAGGTCAAAGGTGAAATCCTGTAGTATTAGGAATCGGATATTTGGAGAGCTAAGCTAAGGGATGAGATCTCAAAGATAACTTAAAAAGACTGACTTCACTTCCAATGACAAACTGTGACCTGTGCCATCAGAGAGAACCTCATCAGGAAGGACTCTGAGCTCTGAATTAACCTACCCCTTGGAGAGGCGCTACATGGACCCATCAAATTGCAATCTGTAGGAAAAAAGGTACAGGCAATTTTCAGGCCACTTTCAAATACTACATGAGCTAGTTTAGTGTCTAATGTAACAATTGTACATGTTTTAGTGGCTCCACAGTTAGACTTGTTGGACACTGAGGAAGCCATCTATCAGAGAGTTGGTGAGTTCACAATTTAATGAAAACCCTTCCTTTTATCAGTTAACATTATTGTGTATTTTCTTAAGCTGTATTTATTTGGATGATTCTAGCTACCTGTTGTCCTGAGAGGCTACAACTTTTATTTCCTACAAAATAGTTACTCCTTCTTACTTTTATCATCTTCCTTTTAGAGATGCTTAAGCAATGTGTGTTGTTTGTTTAGAGAAAACTTATGAATATTTATGGTTTTCTAACATTACCATTTGACCTTCGGGCCAAATCATGCTTACAACGTCCTTTGTTGTCTGAATCAAGCCATATAATTTCCATCACTGTCAATGCTGCCCAACTGTAAGTGGAGACAGAGACTACTACAATGTGCTGATTTGATTTCATAAACATTTGGTTCTACTCACATCACGTGCATATTATCATGTGAAATATATTATATACAAAGGCTTAGGCCCTCATAACCTGAGGATTTATTCTGTCTGTCCCCTTTATTCATCTTTGTCTTGCTGCTTGGAGGTTGGCATTTGTGCACAGATTGCTGTGAAAATGCCCATTGATGCCTAGAGAATATGAAAAATGGCTTGGGCAGATGTAGGCAGCTGGTGCCGATTTGGGTTAACATCCCCTTTATGTCAGTGCCCACATTCTGCAGCTGATTAAAAATAAGACTTTTCCATCACTCAGAACTTATCAGCTATGTGCATATGTATTTTTGTGTCAGCACCTATGGACCTAGAGAGAGATGTAGAATACAGTTAACTTTTAACATGGGTTATCACAGCTGGCTAGGATGGGGGTGATTACTAACTTTGTATATACACAATTTTTTGTTTGATGTATTACATCAGACATACAGTGCTTTAAGAAAAACCTGGTAAAATGAAACAAAACACGAAATACAATTCTACAAAGAAAAAAAGTTATAAACGAAATCAGTGATTCTCCAAATTGTATGTGCATACCTGTGGGTCTTGTTAAACTGCACATTCTGATTCAGTCAGTGTCGTCCAGTGGAGCCTCTGTTGCGGTAGTTCTGGCAAGCTCCCAGGTGATGGCAATTCCATGGACCAATCTAGGGGCCACACTTTCAATAGCATGGAATTAAAACTGGAGGAAGATAACAGAACTTGTTCTCATCAGTAAAAACCAGATGGAAGTAGTGTTGTCATTTTTTCTATTTCTGTTCCTCCTTAAAAATATTCTAGTAATTTCTAAAATCTAGATAAAATTTAAAATACTTCTTCAAACCAGACTAGAGAAATGGTTTAATAGGCAGTTGATTTCTGCAGCACAGAGTAAGCATCCTGTATATACAATTATATTTAATTCAGTCGAGCATACATTTACTAGAAAAGCATTTGCTTTAGGAGAATTCAATGCTGTCTGTTTTCCCCCAGAATTTATGTTCTCATCATAAAAATAAGACTTGAAAATTATTCTTGGCTGGAAGAGAGTAGCATTGTTTGTAGGAAAATGGTAGACATAACAGTTTAAAGTCAAGTATAAGGTTAGTACAAGGAGCATGCAGAGAAGGCTGGGATCACCCAGAGGAGCAGCTGAACTTGGACTAAGTTTACAGGCCCAGTAGGGCTGAATGGTATAAAGAGCCTAGGTTGCCTCTTTAGATGAAGTCATTGTTTCTAGAAGGTGACTCTTGGATGCTTGAAAGGGAGAAGCTTAAGAGTTTTTCCTAGGTTCAGGTTTCATGCAGCCAACATGGGATTAGCTGCTGATTAGCCAGGAATTGCTGACTAGGATCAGCTCTGTTCAGCAAAATCTCATTCTCCCCATCACATCCTCATATTCAATTACTCTGACTAAAATAAGTATTTGGGTTGTGTCTGCCAGATGGTCAGCTTTCTTTTCCCTAGAAGAGCTGTTCATTAAAGTGGATTAGGGAGAAAAATACTTGGTAGAAAATGTATAAATAAATGAATTACTTATTATATCTTTGTTCTGTAATTTGAAGATCCCATAAGGGAAATAGAAAAGAACAGAAATACTGTTCAGCTCGAATTCCTGCTGCCCCCAAAGCAGATTAGGCAGACAGTATGCCAGACTGCCTGTATCTTTTGATACCACACTGCAAGCATGGCTTATGGTGCGTACAGTTCATGACTTATTGCAGTATGGATTTGTTAGTAATGTTGTGTCTATTGTCATTATTGAAATGATAGCTTTTTAAAAATGTTATCATTCTCATTTGATATTTGAAAGTACATTTTGTTTGTACATGACTTTATTTCATTTAGGGATCTAATTTTTTTCACAATGAAAGATACAATGTAATTTGTATGAAATTCTGAGAAGAAAGAACTTCTACCACAGAAATTGGATTTAAATCTGTTTTTCACAGTTGTATTACTGGTATCAAGCTGAGGCTACTGATACTACTATATGCAATTAAAATAAAATGAGTTCTATAGCATAGAAGGGATAGACTTTTCACAATCCAATTAGCTATGGCGAATTGGTGACCATTTCATTCAGTGACCCAGTCAAGTCTGTGCCCAGTGACAGTGAGTGTAGCGGGTATATCAATATGTGAACATTTGCAAATCAATGCTCACCTTACAGAATCCAGTAAATTTGGAATTACTTGAATTTGCTTGGGTAAAGAATTTTGATGAACTGTATTTACTGATTCTATTTTCAGACTTAGCCTTTTGTGCCTTATTTATTTTCATTTTGTTGTCTTCATTTTGAAAGGTCTACTAGTAGACTCTGTGTAAAGCTGCTTTTTAATACAGAGTTGTGAGATTCTAAGCATTTTTATCTGTATAAAAAAATAATAAATGAACCTATACTTCATTGCTGAGGGATCTCTTATGTCAAATTAACTTCCATTTGCTACCCATTAAAATAATGTGTTTCCTTAGGTACATCTGGCAGACTTGTTTGCTCTTTTCTTTCTTCATTTCTGCCCTCACACTCCCTATCCATTTCTGATCTCACACTGCCTATCCATTTCTGATCTCACACTGCCTATACTTTTCTGATGTGACCGCCACCTCTATGTGGGAGACTTACACATCTATCCTCTGAGCATGGTTCTTTCCTAAGCTTCAATTCCACTTCTCTTTCTTCCTGATGACTTGGTAGTCCTCCCACTTAAAATTGAACTCATCTTTTGCTCTTAAAATCATATCCTACTCTAGATTTCCATATTTCTTTTCAATGTGCCACCACTCTTACTGCAACTCAAAACTTTAGTCTTCATGCCTTCATGTCTTCCTTTCCTTCTCATCCTTAACATACATCCCTACCATTCAGGCCCTATCCCACTGACCTCATTCTCATTTGTTATTTCCCACCACCACCCCCCTCAGACCCTACACTTCTCATGCCTGGATTATAGCAAAGCTTGCTTGACTGATCTCCCCATTTGTTCCCACTCGCCACTCTTTCCTCATTTGCCATCTGGTTAATATGTGCATTAAGGACAGGGCTATCCCTTAGAATTCTTATATCCTCAGAAGAGAAATTCCCACAATATAGTATTCAAATCTTGTTTTTTCCAAAGGACAAGAGGTCATTTCTGATATTCACCATATGTCTCTGGTTAGAAATTTGTAACTAAATATGGTACAGACTTCATTTTAAAAATGTTATGCAGAACAGTTAATTTTCTGTGATTATCAGTTGGCTTGGAAGATCTCTACGTTTTTCTCAACTTCTAAATTTCTCAACCCTAAATTTTCATAGTGGTAGAATAAGCAGGGTCTATATGTGCAGCACAGTGTAGAAAAATCTATAATTTCATATACATTTTATTTGATAAAATATATAAATTTAGCAAGAGCGTATTTTTCTCTTATATTTTTCTGGTTAAAGATTTTAAATTTACAATGGTAGATTCAACTGTAAAAAGAAAAAATAGACTTATAAAGTATGGATTTTAAACAACTAACCATAAGAAGAAAAAATTCAATCTGTCAAATGGTCTTTTAAAAAAAACCAGAGAGGAAATGCCTGAAATTGACCAATAGTGATTCTTAGTTAGTGTAGGATGCAAAATATTTGCTCTGAGAAAAAATAATCATAATTTGTTTAATCTTTCCTCTTCAGTGAGAAGAACTTGAGAACATAGCTCATGTATCTGAAAATGTTTTCCTAGAAACATGACACCTATGCTTTAGAGAAAAAATAGTACATTTTACTATGCCAGTTATAGATGGACTTAGTTTTAAAAGATTATTTTATTCATTAGCAAAAGAAATGACAATGATAACAAAACAACAAAACCCACCATCACTGCCCTATAGCCAGCAAACAAGAAACTCTGTATCTGTTTTATACTGTTTTAAATCCAGTGCTTTCTCACACTTCTCTGACTGGTAAAATCAATGTTATGTGATGATTTATCAGAATTTTCTCCTCCACCCTATCTCCTAATTGCACATATCCATTGTGAAAGGAGCCCTGTGAAGATTGCTGGATATATGTCTTCAAAGATCACTCATTATTTATTGTACTCAATGGAAGTTTTAAACTTTTTCTTATCTGAAGGATGTATAAATCTCATGAGAATGCAGCTCATTCCAAGAACATAAATTCCTACATCTTTGTGGCAGATATCACATGTGACCCTTTGTATCAATTCATTGAACAAATCCTCAAGAGATCCAGGCCATCTTGGTGGCCTGAGTTTATATTCAAAAGCAGAGGAATCATGTGGTAGGATCATTCTCTGTATCTCAGTTCCAACCCAGAAACATTTTTCACTAAAGTTATCAATAACTTCCCAAATTGCTAAATCCAGTGGACATTTTAGTCATTTTCTATGACCTCTCAAAGGTTACCTGTTCCCTTTCTTTGAAATTTTTTTCTCTGTCTTCATAATGCCACTCTTTTACAAATCCTTCCTTGTCTTCTGACTGCTCTTTCCCAGTCTCCTTTGGTGGTGCCTCCTTTTCTTACCAGTCAATAACTGGAGCTACAGACTGAGTCCTGGGCCCCTTTCTGGCTCAACTCGTACTCTTCCTCTAGGCATTTTCATCTATATCATGGTTTAAATACTAGCTCTATATAGATAAATCCCAAAATTCAATTTCAGGTTCACATGGAGACCAGACCACATATTCAAAAGTCTATTCTAAAATTCATGTGAAGGTACCATTGGCATCTCAAACATAATCTTTTCTCCAAAGATGCTCCATAGCTTCCCTTCTCTCCATAAATGGCACTTCTATCAACCCAGTTGTGTAAGCCAGAAGTTGGAAGTCATCTTTGACATCTCTGTCTCCCTCAATCCCCATATCCTGATGATTTCTTTAAGCATATTTTGAATCTCTCTGTGTCTCTCCATCTTTTTCTTCCCTATACTGGCTCAACTCACAGTCACATTTCTCCTGCAAATATTTTCACAGCTTCCTGCCTTGAGCATCCTAATTGTTCCTTATTTTTCTAATAGTTCTTCATCATCCTTACTTTTGTTCTAAATTCTTTTTCCACACTGCAGAAGGGAATTTCTCTTCTGTTTGAAGTTTGCAATAACGTCTTATTGAACTTAGAATCAAATCCAAACTTGTTCATGTCGCTGGTGCACACGGTTCTGTGGGATCTGACTCTCACCTGCTTCTCAGGCCTCACGTTGTGCTTCTTTCTTTGCTCATGATAGGTTCTTAGTTCTTAATTTTTGAAACATGCTTTTTGCCCATCTAATGGGCCTAGTATTTCAATTCCTGGGACACCTTTCCCCACCTTTGACTGAAAATACCTGTTCATTCTTTAGTAATCAGCCCAAAAGTCACCTCTTCAAAAATGTCCCTTAACTAGGTTTCCCTGTGATAATCTCTTATTATAATCCTTATTACAAATTCTTATAAATCTCTTATTGTTTTTCACTCATAGAATTTATATTGTCCTGTGTTTGAGAGATTGTATCTCTCACATCTCATTTCCTATAAAACTCAAGCCCTGAAGTTTCTCTCTCACTCACTCTAGCTTTTGTTTTCTTCTTTCCTAATGCTAGATAGTGCTCTGAATATGCCCATCTCTTCCTAGCAACCTGCTTAACAAAATTATATTGGGAGCTTGGAATAGTAGGATAATTTAAACCATGTAAATTGGTAAATGTTATAAATCAGACACCCCTCCCCCCAGCTAGTTATTAAACATTTGCTACCAAATCACGATACATGTATAAATGCATATATAGTTTACTGAGCAATTGTGTTCAGCACCTAACTGGTATGCATATTTTCTCATTTAATAGAGTAATCATGTGGTAGATATTGTTTTACACTGTAAAATGGTGTATCTCCATTTTACAGGTAAGGAAATAACTTTGGAATTGCCAGATGTTCATCACCTCATATAGCATATAGTTGGCATTGAATAAATATTTTTATACAGTTGAATGAATAACTTGGGGAAGATATGGGTGCAAAAAATTATGTACCCTTTTTCTATTCTCTTTAATAAGATTCTGTTGCTGCCCACCTGCAAATTTTAGTAATGTTTATCTTCTATGTTAAACATTTTTAAATTGTAGAAGATATTTATGTTTTTTTAGTATCCTAATTCCAAATACCTTCTCCATAGCAGTAATAAGTAATATAAGACAGTTTAATATTTTCTAGAAAGTTCAAGGGAAATGAATAAGACGTAAAATTCATGTATCAGACCAAATTGTCTTTCATGTCTAAAGGCAACAGACTGACCTCCTTGAAAATAAAATAATTCAGGAAAATAGAGTTAGTCTCGAATAATATTCCATACTATGAAATTCAGCCAACCAAGAGGTGAATCAAAGAACAAATAGAAAGGTTGTTATAATAGAACTAACATTATGCTTTAAATCTTTTTCACTTTTAAACTGGCAACAACTGTGAGAATTTTGATTGTAGAACTGAATGAAGATGGTAGAAACATTGAGCCTACAAAAATAATGTAACTAACGAAAAACAAGATGTGAAGGAAGATAAGGAGGAAGAAATGTGAGATTAAAACTTTTTCTCTTACAGGGTGTCAATGAGTATTGACTAAAGTTAAAATTGTTCTAATTCTTTTTTTTTTTTTTTTTTTTTTTTTGAGACAGAGTCTGGCTCTGTCGCCCAGGCTGGAGTGCAGTGGCCGGATCTCAGCTCACTGCAAGCTCCGCCTTCCGGGTTTACACCATTCTCCTGCCTCAGCCTCCGGAGTAGCTGGGACTACAGGCGCCCGCCACCTCACCCGGCTAGTTTTTTGTATTTTTAGTAGAGACGGGGTTTCACCATGTTAGCCAGGATGGTCTCGATCTGCTGACCTCGTGATCCACCCGTCTCGGCCTCCCAAAGTGCTGGGATTACAGGCTTGAGCCACCGCGCCCGGCCTAAAATTGTTCTAATTCTTAAAGGTTTTACATATTACATTTTTAACTGGAAGAATCTGAAGTGTAGCTATTTCTTCAGTCTTTGTTTTCTTCTGTTACATTCAAGTAAAATCAAATTCAAGCTTTTTATTCAAAAGTATACTATATAATATGGATCTGGTTTAATAAAATGTTCTTTGTCTGTAAATCCCATCTGCCCATTTTTTTCCCTGCTTTCATGAAGCTGATTTTTGAGAGAGAGGAGGCAAGCTCCATCCCCAGCCCCTAATATTGGCTTACGGTCATGAGTCCTCAGTAAATAGTAATGGTGGCAATGGAGATAGAACGGTGGTGGAGGTGGTGGTTGACGTGGAAGTGGTGGTGGTAGTGACGGTGTTTTGCATCATGGTATGTGCATTAAAGATCACTAACCAACGACGATCTCATCATTAATTATTTATGCTATGTAGAGTACTATAGGGAGGCTATAGAGGAAAATTGTTAACAGCTCACAATTTAAAATTAGATTTAAATCCTGGCTTCTTCACTGAATTGACTGATGACTAGGGATACCTCTAAACTTCTGCTTCATTAACTTTAAAATATTATCGACATCTTGGGACTCTTCTTAGAATTAAATGAGATAACGTGTTTCCCTGGCAGCAATATGAAGTGTTCAATGCATGCTGATTGGTGTAGCTGTCATTTCTGCTGCTGCTCTTATTCCCTATTAAAATAAATCACATTTTTCTTGTTAGTAAATTGATATTTATAAGTATAATTTACTTCTAGCTAGCAAGGCTATAGAAATTCAAACACATTCTGATTTCCTGGACATTAAAAACTCTAATGACAAATGAAGGGAAAAACTTAGGTAGAAACAAAACCAAAGATTAGATTTGAACCTACTGACTTCCAGTCCATTTGGCTTCCTAAGTTCACACCTTAACATCCCTCCTCTGCTTCAAACATGTAGCAATGAGAGATAGAAAGTTTAAAGAAGAAAACCAACCAGACATAGCTGTCATTCAAAACAAGAGGAATATCTCCTTGGCCCCCACATGTATAGAAATGAATGAGAATCAGTGCATGAGGCTGAAGCCACATCTTTCTGAATTCTACTTTGGAAGCAGGAAGTGGCAACCTGGAGTTCAGCTCCTCTGGCATATTGGGGCCCGAAATTGTCCTGCCAAGAAGAAACACCAAAACCAGGCTCATTACTTGAAAACTGATTTTCACCTGGGGATGATTTTACTCCTCAGGGGACATTTGACTATGTCTGGAGACATTTTTGTTTGTCATAACTTGGCAGGGGTGTGAGGGTGCTACTGGCATCTAGTGGGCAGAATCTAGGGATGCTGCTAAACATCCTGAAAAGCACAGGACAACCTCCACAACAAAGAATTATCCAGTTCAAAATAGCCTTGGTACCAAGGTGAAAAAGCCCTGACTAAAGGGTGAACCCTCCTACTCAAAGGGGGGCCCTCCTACTCAAAGGGGGGCCCTCCTACTCAAAGGAGACTGATAAAGCTGTCATGGGCCACAGCCCAAAACTACATCTTTTAAAAATTATTTATTTTTCCTAATTGACAAGTAAAAGTATGTGTGTGTGTGTGTGTGTGTGTGTGTGTGTGTATATACATATATATGGTGTATGACATGATGTTTATATAATATACACATATATACACAGACACATTGTAGAATAGTTATATTAAGCTGTTTAACATATGGATTACCTCACATACTTGTTTCCTTATAGTGAGAACACTTAAAATCTACTCTTTCGGCAATTTTCAAATATATAATGTATTATAATTAAATCTGGTTACCATGATGTACAATAGATCTCTTGAACTTATTTCTTCTAACTGAAATTTGGTGTCCTTTTACTTCCATCCCCCAGCCTCTAGTAATCTCCATTTTACTGTTTCTATGAGTTTGACTTTTTAACACTCCACACATAAGATTCTATGATATTTGTCTTTCTGTGCCTGGTTTATTTCACTTAACATGATGTCCTCCAAGTTCATCAGTGTTGTTGCAAATGGCAAGATTTTCTTCTTTTGTAATGGAGAATAGTATTCATGTGTGTGTGTGTGTGTGTGTGTGTGTGTATTACATTTTCTTTGTTTATTCCCCCATTAGTGAAAACATAGGTTGATTCCATATCTTGGCTATTGTGAATAATGCAATGAACATGGTAGTGCAGATATCTCTTTGACAACTGGTTTTAATTCCTTTGGATATACACTAAAGTGGGATTGCTGGGTTGTATGGTAGTTCTATTTTTAATTATTTTGAGGATCCTCCATAATGTCTTCCATTATGGCCATACTGGTTTACATTCCTAGCAACAGTGGACAAAGATTCCCTTTTCTTTGCATTCTTGACAACACTTGTTACTTTTTGTCTTTTTAGTAATAGCCATTCTAATAGGTGTGAGGTGATATCTCATTGTGGTTTTAATTTGCATTTCTCTAATGATTAGTGACGTTGAGCATTTTTTTCTTATATTTGGCCATTTGTGTGTCTTCTTTTGAGAAATGTTAGCTCAGGTCTCTTTATAGGGTTATTTGCTTTGTTGCTATTGAGTTGTTTGAGTTCCTTATGCAGTCTGGATATTAACCCTTTATTAGCTGTAGTTGCAAATATATTCTCCCATTTTGTAGGTTGTCTCTTCACTCCGCTGATTACTTCCTTGGTTGAACAGAGGCTTTTTAGTTTGACGTACTCTTATTAGACTATTTTGCTTTTGTTGTCTATGCTTTTGGCACCATATTAAAAAAATCTTTGCCCTGACAAATGTCATGGAGATTTTCTCCTATGTTTTCTTGAAATAGTTTTAATTTTAGGTCTTACATTTAAGTCTTTAATCTGGTTGGAGTTGATTTTTGTATATAGTGTGAGAAGGGTGTCTCATTTCATTCTTCTGCATGTGGATATCCAGTTTTTCCAGCATCATTGATTGATGAGACTATCCTTTCCCCATTTTGTATTCTTCTTATCTTGGTTGAGAATCAATTGACTAAATGTATTGATTTATTTCTGGCGTTTCTCTTCTGTTTCATTGGTCTATGTGTCTGTTTTTATGTTAGTAACCATGTTATTTTACTTACAATAGCTTTGTAGTAGTTTTTCAAATCAGGTAGTATGGTGCCTCTATTTTGATCTTTTTTTGCTCAAGATTGCTTTGGCTATTAGGTTGTTTTGTGGTTATCCAATAAAAATTTTAGGATAGCTTTTATTATTTCTGTAAAAATGTCATTGGCATTTTGATAATGATTGCATTCAATATATAGATTACTCTGGGTAGTATGGACATTTGAACAATATTAGTTATTCCAATCTATGAACCTGAGATATTTTTCTTTTTATTTGTGTTTGTCTATTTCTTTCATCAGTGTTTAATGGTTTTCAGTGTACATATCTTTCATCTTTTTGGTTAAATGTATTCTTAAGTGTTTTTTATAGCTATTATAAATGGGATTATTTTCTTGATTTCTTTTTCAGATAGTATGTTGTTAGTGTGTAGAAATATTACTGATTTTGTGTCCTGCAACTTTACTGAATTAATTTATTAGTTCTAATAGTTGTTTTGTGGGAGTCTTTAGGGTTTTCTATATATTAAAGAAAAGAGAGTTCGCGAAGGCCCGCGGCGGGTGTTGACGCGATGTGATTTCTGTCCAGTGCTCTGAATGTCAAAGTGAAGAAATTCAGTGAAGCGCAGGTAAATGGCGGGAGTAACTGTGATTCTCTTAAGGTAGCCAAATGCCTCATCATCTAATTAGTGATGTGCATGAATGGATGAACGAGATTCCCACTGTCCCTACCTACTATCCAGCAAAACCACAGCCAAGGGAACGGGCTTGGCAGAATCAGCAGGGAAAGAAGACCCTGTTGAACCTGACTCTAGTCTGGCACGGTGAAGAGACATGAGAGGTGTAGAATTCAAGATGGTTTAAGACTTAAATGTTAGACTTAAAACCATCAGAACCCTAGAAGAAAACCTGGGCAATACCATTCAGGACATAGGCATGGGCAAGGACTTCATGTCTAAAACACCAAAAGCAGTGGCAACAAAAGCCAAAATTGACAAATGGGATCTAATTAAACTAAAGAGCTTCTTCACAGCAAAAGAAACTACCATCAGAGTGAACAGGCAACCTACAGAATGGGAGAAAGATTTTGCAATCTACTCATTGACAAAGGGTAATATCCAGAATCTACAAAGAACTCAAACAAATTTACAAGAAGAAAACAACCCCATCAAAACCTGGGCAAAGGATATTAACAGACATTTCTCAAAAGAAGACATTTATGCAGCCAACAGACACATGAAAAAATGCTCATCATCACTGGCCATCAGAGAAATGCAAATCAAAACCACAATGAGATACCACCTCACACCAGTTAGAAGGGTGATCATGAAAAAGTCAGGAAACAACAGGAGCTGGATGTGGAGAAATAGAAACACTTTTACACTGTTGGTGGGACTGTAAACTAGTTCAACCATTGTGGAAGACAGTGTGGTGATTCCTCAAGGATCTGAAATTAGAAATACCATTTGACCCAGCCATCCCATTACTGGGTATATACCCAAAGGATTATAAATCATGCTGCTATAAAGACATATGCACACGTATGTTTATTGCGGCACTATTCACAATAGCAAAGACTTGGAACCAACCCAAATGTCCATCAATGACAGACTGGATTAAGAAAATGTGGCACATATACACCATGGAATACTATGCAGTCATAAAAAAGGATGAGTTCATGTCCTTTGTGGGGACATGGATGAAGCTGGAAACCATCATTCTCAGCAAACTATTGCAAGGACAAAAAACTAAACACCGCCTATTCTCACTCATAGGTGGGAATTGAATAATGAGAACACTTGGACACAGAAAGGGGAACATCACACATTGGGGCCTGTAGTGGGGTGGGGGGAGGGGGGAGGGATAGCATTAGGAGTTATACCTAATGCAAATGACGCGTTGATGGGTGCAGCACACCAACATGGCACATGTATACATATGTAACAAACCTGCATGTTGTGCACATGTACCCTAGAACTTAAAGTATAATAAAAAACAAACAAAAGAAAGGAGAGTTTTCTATACCTAAAAGAAAAAAGAAAATGAATCAAAGTGAAAAATATTAATTTATTTGAATTGTATCACTGTTTTTCGGATAAAAACTGTTAGTGACTGGTATGGTTTTTTCAGCATATCCTGACATACAAAAAGCCAGACACACAAATGTCATCTGTAAACAGAGACAATTGAACTTCTTCACTAGCGAGTATGATGCTAACTATGAGCTTGTTGTATATGGCTTTGACAGTCTTTCATTTGTCCGTATGCCTACAGAGACACCTAGAAAGTTGTCTATTGAACATTAATGTCAATTTGAGAAGTTGTGGTGATTTTCAAAATTACCTGTTATAACTTGATTTATTTGTGAGCAGGCATCACCTTTACAAAAACAATACATTCTTTATTATTCAATTTGTTTATTGCTTTTAATATGGTGATTGCAAGAGAATTTGTGCTTAGACAAAATATCACCTAGACAGTAATTTTGTGTGTTTTAATTAGACATATTGGTGAATAAAGAATCAACCCTGAGCTACTTTTAAAGTATAAGTAATTGGAAATGAACTCTCTGCTTTGAATCCAATTGAAGAGCAAGGTTTACCAAATCTCTGCTTTCTCCATTAGTGGGAAGAACGAGGAGGCAGCCCAGGGTATGTTCAAGGAAAGCAAATTATATGATTTCCCCATTTAGCCACAGTTGGCTAATTAGGTTAATTATAAGACTGCAGGAGAGCTGCAGGGAGTAAGCAATTCCCTTCAGCATGATGACTTAAATTTTACTTTAAGAACTCGTTTTGAGTTGGTAATCAGAGGCAAAGAATGAAATATTATAGTTATTTCTTTACCTATGACAGATATATAGCCAAGAGAAGACAGAAAATTGGTTGGGTAGTCATGAGACTTGATCCTAAGGTTGAGAAACCTTTTAACAAAAGACTGTAGAAGTAGGACTTAAAACCAGAGTAAATTCACAATATTTATAGTTGGTATAATTTTGGTGGGTGTGCCAATACTTTGAAAACTATTGTCCTCACTAATTGATAAATTGTACAGTGTTTCTCATCATGCTCTGTTTTTTCTCTTGATGCTATCTTTTCCTTTCTTCAATGCAACTGATGTGGACTTTTTCTTGGCAAAGGAGTCACAATAAAATTAATAATTTATTTGAACTGATTTCACTGTTCTTAAGATGAAAACTGCTAGTGTGCTGGTGTGATTTTTCAGCATATGCTGATATACACACAAACAGATAATATTTTTGATGCTAGTGATTGTGAAAGAGAGTGGCGTTTTGGGCTAGAACGTATGTCCTCCTGTTGTGTGGTTTTTTTTTTACTGTGGAGGCTCTCCTTGTTATAATGACCTCTGAATGCTTTTACTCTTCAAAGGCACTCTTAAATCACGAACTTATAAAGTAGCAATTGCAACCTTTTACGAATATGGTTTTCTGCTGCTTTGTGTTGCAAAGGTAAACAATGTTAGCTACATTATTTGTTAAAGTCTTTCACAGGCTGTGCTAGAGACCTAACTAATACCTCTAACATTGTTTTAGGAGGAAAGTGGGCTTGAATTTCAAGTTCAATTTTACAAATAACAGTTTGGAACACAAATCTTTTTAAAACTGAGGATCATTAAAAAAAAAAAAAAAAAGGTAGAGCTCTGTATTCAGTATATACTGAACATGTATTATGGGTAGGATACATCAGGAGGAAACAAAATATCTACACTGGGGGAAAATACAACCTGTTAAGGAACTTGTAATTTAATGAAAACATTAATAAGATATAACAATGTACTTTTGAGTGCTAAATGGGTTGTATCAAATATACATGTTATTAAAGGTCAGACTCATGAAATTATTCAACTGAGAGAATATACTGCCATCTGTCCAGACTCGCCTTTCTTAAATCACTTGCCATGTACTCTCTTGTATCAGGAAGGAACTATACATGGGAAATGTTTAAAAATGATTTCCCTTATTGAAATTACGAAAAGTCTTCCCATGGAAGTAAAAACATGAACTATAGATCTCACTTATGCTATGATAATTTTTATATTTTTACATATTGCAGAGTAATAAGTGTTTACTGATTTGTGGTGGGTGGAAAGGATACCTATGAGCTCTTTTCTAACAACAGTTTGCAGAAGTCATTTGGATCTGCATTATACCTTGTATTCAATATAAGTGTCACACAGTTGTGAAGTACAAGAGTTCAGAGAATTACTCTGGTAAATTTTCTCCGGGGGGACGACACCTTGGTTTTTCTCTTTTTCTTCCTCTGTTCTTCCAAGGAGTTTATGACTTTTGTTTTTGCAGTAAGTCCATGTGACAATAAGGCATTTGTTATTTTGGATACTGGTGGGGCTGATTGTAGAAAACCTCAAAATAGGTAGCATATATTCTCTCAATAGTTCCTTTTTAGAGTCCTCTTCATGCCTTTCAGTATCTTTCTTGTTAGTATTTTCCATTGTAAATATACCGGGGAAAGATCTAGGCATCCAGGTCAAGCTCAGCTCTTACATCTTTCCTAGAACTCAACCCTTGGGGAGTAATCAACATTCATTCTCCTTGCTTTCCTCTGTTTCAAGAGACTCCTAATTTGGTTTAGGCATTTATCCTTGGCACATTGGCCATTTGCTTCAGGAGAGGCTGACCAACCCTTGGTCCCAGAGAGAAGATTCTGATTGGTCTAACCAGTCACGGCAGTTTCAGTTGCCTTGCCAATAACTGGTTCATGTACTGCCTTGTGGTATGTTTAGGGCCAAAGCTATGTGAATAAAAGTGTTCTATGGGCTTCTAGGAAAAGCTTCCTTGTTCTTACAAGAAGACACAAGAAAAATATGGCTTATATCCTCTCTAGAAATATTGTCATGCTTGCATAGTGACACCCTTGACCTGGAGTGGGTACAAAGACTGGGCACAGAGCCAATACATGAATGAGAGCAAAGCCTAGAGCGTTACAGGAAGACAGAGATATAGCAGGGGTTAGCAACTATTTTCCTGCAAAGGTCCAGATAATAAATATTTTAGGCTCTGTGGGCCATATGATCCATGTCACAACTACTCATCTCTCTTGTGCAGCACAGAATAATACATAAATTAATGTCCTTGGCTGTGTATTATATAAACAATACATTAATGAATGGTCTTGGCCATGTTCCAATAAAACTTTATTTAGAAAGAAAAGTAGTAGGCCAGATTTGGCCTGTGGGTTGTAGTTTGCAGAGCTGCAAACCAGAACCCAGTTTGGTATGTGTCTAGAAGGCCTCTGAATGTACACTTCTTGATATGTGAAAATTTAAATTTTCTAATTGATTAAGGCAGTTGCATCTGTGTTTTTTCCCACTTGAAGCCAAAGCATCCTTTGAATTATTGTCTTTGGTAAGGGAATAAGACTTGTCTTCTCTGCAATACAGGAGTAAGTCCTGTATTACAAAAGAAGCTTTCTGAAAACAATGTCATTGTCTTTGTTGTTTAATTGACTTTTGCTTCTAATGCCTCAAATCTAAGGCTTGATTAGAGGTGAGCAGAACCCTAAATTTGTAGGAGATTAGTTATTCTAGGATGAATTAGGCCTTATGGACAATCCCAAGTGTGATATGGCTTGGCTCTGTGACCCCACCCAAATCTCACCTTGAATTGTCATGATCCCCACGTGTCAAAGGTGGGACCAGGTGGAGATAATTGAACCATAGGGTGCTTTCTCCCATGCCATTCTCATGATCGTAAGTGAGTTCTCACAAGATCTGATAGTTTTATAAGGGGCTTCCCTCTTTGCGTGGCACTCATTCCCTCTCCTGCTGCTCTGGGAAGAGGTGCCTTCTGCCATGATTGCTAAGTGTCCTGAGGCTTCCCCAGCCATGTGGAACTTTGAGTCAATTAAACCTCTTTTTTAGTAAGTTACCCATTCTCGGGTGTTTCTTCATAACAGCATGAGAATGAGCTAATACAAAGTGTCATTGTGTTAAGAGCTGTTCATCTTGCTCATACAACCAGGCACAGTGTGTTTTACTGGATGTATACTCTGACTGATGTTTTAATGACAATCGAGCACTCTAGATATGGATACAGCCATTATCTTCCCTCATTGAAAATCTGAACATGACAGCTTCACCACTCCCCACTGGTGTCTCTTGTGAACTTTATAGGGCATATGAAAAAGTTAATGTAAATACTATTCAGAAATGGCTAAAAATGGTTTTGTGAAAGAGGAGAGTATTGATTCCTTGGGAAAGAAGTAATTAAGATCCTCTGTGATTAAGTCTTTCCTGGCTTGGTCACTTCTTGCTTCTAGCTTTGGTGTAAATCTTCGTAATGTAACTATGAAGTTTGTAATTGAATTCTTCTGACCACTTTGGAGTACACCAGGAAGGTTTTAATTACTTTTTATGGATTATGTTCTATATTTCCTCAGGGGCTGCCTCTTTTGAGTAATTCCAGGCTTTTGAATTACTTATCCTTAAAATAGCAGTTATTCTAGGCTATTGTTATTTAATTGACTCTTCCTGTATCTCCCCTTTTCATATTGTATTCTTAACTTAGTGTAGAATCTATCTGAGAACCATTATGTAGGAGGTCTGAGTACTATTAATTATTTTGAAATAGAGGAAAGCTAAAAGTAAGGAAAGGAGATATATAAGAAAGAAAACTTAATGGTAAAGACAATGAAAGAATCTGCTAGAACTTTCAAAACTCAAAAATGCCTAAGAAATCTAATAAATTGAGACCCTGACTAACCAATCTTCAATCTTCCTTCTTGAGGTTACATCACACACCCCTCTGCACTCCGGGTGGGAGCCCCACTCCTTCCTTCTTACTCTACTCCCCAGATCAGATCCATTTGTCCTCCAGGCATTCAGTTAAATTGCCTTTCTCAGATAACAGTGTATATCAGATGATTAAAAGCAGTGAATAATGTTAGTGTCTGCTTGTATTACATCTACTAAGTAACACATCCTTTTATGAGAATGAAGATTTTACTATGCCATATCTTCTCTTCTTGCAAAATTAGAGTCACAGTTACTATAAGATCAGGAATGACAACCAAAAGAGAAATTCCTTGAGAATCATTAGCTTATCTTCCTATGGCCTTGTGGGAGTCTTAGCATGTACCTGAGTAGCAAAAGTTAGAATTGTTTTTTTCTTTTTCATGTATCTGAAGCTCAATTTTTGTCTTCTCTACTTGTACCCACTCTGGAAACACTTAGATTTCTGAATTGACTAGGTAGAAGGGATAGGTGTAGTCTAGGGTATGATTCAAGAATACAAAAACAAAAACCAAACATTAAGTGTTATCCAATACTTGAACTCATCTTTAAATTTGCAGGGGAGTCTATTTGATAAATTAGAATTTAGTGAATTTGAATTTGGTCTGCTATGAAAGGTGGAAAAGGAAAGGATAATGTCAAATATCAGACAGCAAGAAACAGCCTTTGCTGACTGCAACATTTTTTCTCTTCCAAAGACTAGATGCTCCCGAGCTTATAGTGACACCAGGAGACAGCACGCCCCCGGTGTTTTTTTTTTTCTGTAGCTCTTTATTTTGGATTTTACTAGTTTTTGATGCCTCCAAGGCTAAGAGGTTTGAATTAATTGAATTAAACAAAAGGATGAAAAGGGTTTAGTTCATTGGAATTTTTCCTTAGAAATCAAAATATAAATTTTGCCATTGGAAATAGTGGTTATGTGAACAGTTTTGTTTTCCCTAAGCATATCCAGCCACTGGGTCTGGCGGTGGGAGATGGGGAAGGAAATGGTCATAGTCTAGGGGTTGTTTTTTCCCTAAAGTGAGATAATCTGTATTTGGTCAATAAAAAACAAATTTCAATTCACTCTCCCTATTTTATTCTTGATAAGCACAGATAAATTCAGAGTTAAAAATTACTTGTCTATTATCTTTGGGAGGATTAAGTAAAATACTTTTTTCATATTTATTAAAATCTCATTTCAATACACTGTGGTAGGAGCTGAAGAAATATTTGTCAGCATAAGGAAGCTGGTCTTCTAAGACTTATTCCAGTTTTCCTTCCATTCCTGCATATCCCAATTCTCTGCTGTCTCTCTTACTAAACATGCCAAAATTTAGGTACAGTGTATATCCTGAAAAGACTTAAGTAGGTATTTTGTATGGCACTTGAGAATCTGATGAAACAGTTATGTTTTAATCCAAGACTGAGCTGCAATTGTAAACACACGTATTATCAGTTCTTGGAGGGAAATGTGTCTCCTGTTGTTGGAGATACTATTTTATTTTCTGATGTTCTTAATATTCCTGATTGGAACACTCAGATTAGAGTATAACATGATAAAAAGAGAATGGGAACTGTAAGAAAACATTTTAAGTGGTCCATTTTTAAGGCATGATAAATCTGAGCACTGGCAGCTAGCCTGTGGATGTAACAAGACACACAGCTCATGCTCCTAGAAAGTGATGATAAGCGAACAGAATGTAGAGGAGGTGTCAGCGCATAAAAGAGAAGAAAGTTTCACTATTGGGAAATCAAAACTTAAGCAGAGAAGGGGACGGGGTATAAGCTTATAAGGGGGATAATGAAACTTAGGTGACACCCAGGAAGATTGTAACCTCATAGTACTCAACCAGTGAGGAACCGAGAGAGGGACTTGAGTATTAGGAGATAAATTACCTGCTGTAGCTGCCCTGGGTGTGCCTGTCTACTAGACACCCGATCTTGCAAGATCACTATTAAAAGTCTCACGTTCGCTGTTCTTTGTATCTCTGAGTACGCCCTTTGGGTTTGGATGGGTGAACATGTTTCTCATAGGGACCGTCAGAGGACAAAGATGATGAAAAGATAATTGAGACCCGCCTTAGAGAAGAAAATCCATTGCTCATCCCTTAACATTGATATTCCCAAAGCCCTACTTTCTCAATTATTTCTTAATCCAAGATCTCTTCCTGGGCATTCTTGCCCACTCCCTTAGCCTCAATTCTCTCCTAAATATGCTTATGATTCCAATATCTTTATCTCCAACCCATATCACTCTCCTGAAATGAAGCACTGTAGATGTATCTACTTCTGAACTGTGCAATTTGCTGCCCCATAAGACATGTTCAGATATCAAATCATGGTCTTTCTTCTTTAATCAGATGGTTCTCTTATGTTCCTTAATGTTGTTCATAGTTACACTATACACCCAGTTGCCCAGTTGTCCATTCAAGTTCAGAAGGAAATCTTACATTGGTGTATTCTCTTCATTCCCAAAGTTATCTCTGTAGTTCCGTTCTTAATTTTTTCACTTCTGTATGTCATTCTCTCCTAGATGAATGAATTCCTGCCTCAGCATCTCAACCCTGAGTGTAATTACCTTTTGCAATATTTTTCAGATTTACTGAAATATAATTGACATATAATAAACTACAAATATTTAGAGTATACAGTTTGAGGAGTTTTGAAACCATCACCACAATAAAAATAATAACCATATCCTTCATCCTCAGATGTTTCCATGTACCCCTTTGTAATCTCTCCTTCCCCCACACCCCGATACCTCCATTCCCAAGCAATTATTGATCTGGTTTTTAATAGATGGCTTGTGTTTTTTAGAATTTAATGTAAGTATCCTTTTATCTAAATTCTTTGACTCAGCGTAATTACTTCTTTCTTTCTAATTAGGATTCCTTTGTTTCTTCATCTTGCTTTATTACTTTTGGTAGAATCTCTAATACGATGTTAAATAGAAGGGACGAGAGAGAACATTTTTCCCTTGTTCTTGATGCCAGTCTTTCAACATTAAATATAATGTAGCTGTTGGTTTTGTAGCTGTCTTTAATCAGGCTGAAGAATTCTTTCTATTTTTAATTTGGAATTGTTTTCATTTATCTTCTATTATGTCATGAATCTTATAATACATTGTAATTATTTTGGCCTTAATTATCTTTTAAAAAACATTTAAAAAAATTTAAAAAATCATTTCCAGAGCTATTCATTACTTTTATATCCAGCTTTCCATCCAATATCAATTTCCCTCATCCCGAAAGCCTTCTTTTAACATTTCTTATAGTACGGGGCTGCTGATTATAAATTCTTTCAGCTTTTCTATGTTATGAAAAAGTCTTTATTTTATCTTGGTTTTGGAAAAATATTTTTCTTGGGTATAAAATTCCAGGTTGATAGTTTTTTTTTCTTTTCTTCCAGTCTTTTAAAAAAATGTTGCTCAATGCCTTCTGCCTTCCATTATTTCCAAAGAGAACCCTGCTGTTATTCTGGTCTTTGTTCTTCAACTATTATATCTTCAGTATGTAATGTGTCATTTTCCCCCTATGAGTGATTTTAAATTTTTCTATTTATCACTGTTTTAAAACAAAGAGGATTATGATGTACGTCAGTGTTTTTTATGCATGTTTCTTATGCTCGGATCCATTTAACTCTCATTCTGTGGGTTTATGGTTTATATCCACTTTGAAAAATGTTGTCTGGTAGTTTTTTCAAATACTTTTTCTGTCCATCCTCCCTTTCTTCAGTGACTCCAATGCATGCCTATCAGGAAGGCTGAAGTTCTCCCACAGGTCACTATACTCATTTCAATTGTGAGTGGTGGTGATTGGTGATTGTGGGTGGTGGTGGGGTGCTATTTTTATACTATGTTTTCAGGTTCACTGATACTTTTTTCAATAGTGTCTAACCTTCTGTTGCTCCTATCTAGTTTATTCTTCATCTCCAACATTATTATGTTTTTGTTTTCATGGCTCTAGAGGTTTAGTTTAGGTACTTAAAAAACTTTTATATCTCTATTTAGCATGCTGAAGCATTTTTCTACTTCAGTATTTGGATATTTGGAATATAGTTACCACTATTAATGTACTTGTCAACCAATTATATTATAGTTATCATCTCTGGGTCTGTTTCTGTTGATTTTTTTCCCCTTCATTGTGGATTATATCTTCCTTCTCTTGTGCTAAAGCCTGGAACTTCTCTCCATATGGGAATTTGGGCAGTAATAGGGCTTAGTTCATTTTGTTCTCCTCTCTCAGGAGTCATTGTCTGGCACTGCCTGTTGTCAATTTCTGAAAACCTTGTTTTATATACTTTAGGGTTTTTTTGTTGTTGTTTCAGGCAGAATGTTAAATCTGGTTCCTGTTATTCAATCTTGACCCAAAGATAAAGTTTCTTTATAATTTATTTTGTGTACTGTGGCTTGAATTATTGTTCTGAATCTGTTTTGATTTTGTCATTGTCCTGCTTAAAAAATTTTGATGATAACTCTTTACTTTCAAATCAAAGTTCTAATCTTTAGTAGAGCATCTAAGGCCCTTTATGTTATGGCTCTTTCCACCCTAATTTTTGACCGTTAGTTCTCCCCTTTCCCACCCACACTACCTCCTACACACATAGGCACCTATAATCAAGTCATACTCAATTAGCCACAATTCCTAAAATATACCACTATATTGTTTTTATGATTTGCTTTTTCTTTATTTATACTACTTTCCCTCTCATGTTGATGAAATCTGACCTACTTTACAAGTCCACAAATCCTAGTTCAAATATAACCTCTTCTTAAAACCTTACGTGACTTCTTTCCTCCCCTCTCCTATTGTCTTCCCCCTACTGCCCCTGGAAAGATTGTAGGCTTCTTCTGATTACTTCACCAGGACATTTCTGTTCCCTACAGAGCCAGAACTTGGAAAATGTATTCTGTAAAGTACCAAATAGCAAATATTTTAGACTTTGAGGACCACTACGTGTATTTGTTACATATTCTTCTTCTCCATGTTTTTTAAACCTTTTAAAATATAAAATTCCTTCTTAGCTTAGGGACCAAGCAAAAACATGCTGCAGTTGGCTGCAGTTTTCTGATCTCACCCTTAGAAGATAGAGATTATATTTCATTCTTCCACCCCATAGAGTGCCTGTCCCAAGAGTGTGCTCAATAAGGATATGTAGTTATTTAATAATGAACATAAAATAGTCCATATTATGTGAGTGCTTAAAGTGTGATAGTGACTGTTCTAAGAATGTAAGGTAGGTTATATCATTTGGTCTGCATAAATCAGGTTATATTGTTAGCACAGTTTCATAGATGAGGTAGTTGAGGCATGGAGAAGTTGAGGGATTTACCAAAGGTCATGCAGCTAAATCTCTTTAAGAAGTTGGAAAAGGAATGGGACTGGGACAGGAGGCAATTTTATATGTTTATCCTCTGTTGGGGTAGACTCCCCAAAGAGGATAGAATGTCTCTGAGATCAACATGCTCAACATCCCTGTCTTTGATGAAAAACAAATGTAGATAGACATGTAGCTACAGAGTCTTCAACATAAAAATTGGATGAGCTTCAAGAATAAGTAACACATCTGTTCCCTTTTATGTTTATCACACAGTTTAGGGAACATAGCAAAACTGAGTTTCTAAGAGGTTATGTATTATTACTTTTTAAAACATGAAAAGTCTTGAATATATTACCGTCTTCATATTTTTTTCTTTAAAATCTAGAGAAGTCCTGTTCCTCTTTAAATATAATAATATCCTTCAAACAAAACACTTTGTCTAAACGAGTTTACTCCAAAAGCATATCTGGTTTTGAGTAAGAAGCTAAGGAAACATATCATTTGAAGCCACATACAAATATTTTGTTTATTTTTTAAATTTTTTGACAAAAAAGGAAAAGATAATCATCTTTGTGTTTTATAAACAACGTTGCCTCATGGCTGAAAGTTTTGTGACAGAGTGAACTAATGTGAGTTGATATTAAAGATTTTGATGCTGCTTTTTGGAAATCCCAACAGACTAGACTCCTCAGCACAGTGGGATTGGAACTTCAATAATCAATCAAACCATCATCATGAACCAAAATACCCTCAAAGCAGCTGCAATTTACAATTAAGGGATAATGATCTTTATAGGAAAAATTACAAGGACATAACAGGCACCTGCTGTCAAAATTAGGTTTTTCAAAAAGCAGAAGCTGTTTCACTGCTGCAACTTTAAGCAATGATTATTATTAGGGCAATTTAAAGCAAATTAGTAGGTGTTTGGAATTCAAAAAAGCAATATATTTACATCAAGAACAGTATTGTGAAGACAGTTAATTTTTCCTGCTGGGAATTAAATGTGTTTTATCAAATGGCAACTGGGCCCTTTCCTGCACTGAATTCCACCAGCTGGAATGCAGATGCGAGAGAGCAACTCAGAACAGGAGCACTGAATCTGAGGGCCTATTCTTTGAAATTAGAGAAGTAACTGGCATTTTGTTTCAGTTTCTAGATATTAATATCTTTGACTTTTAGTCACTGACATTTCTTTTTTCCTCAGAATTTCCTGTTGCTATATTATTGTGTTCCTAGGCATTGTTACTGACAGCCAAGTAAACACAAAACAGTGAAATAAACGAAAGAGAAAATGATGTGGTAGCAGCATAAATAAGGACTGCAGATAGGTTGTCACTTGAGGGGCATTGTCTATTCTCACAACTATCATGGTTACCTCTGAGAATTAAGGAAAATTGGAATTGTAGAGGTAGAGCTTCATTCCTTCAAAATAGGCACTTTGAATGTGTTCTTCGCTGAGGACGCATTGTTCCTAATCACTGGGTCAACTCAAATTGGGTCTTACGGTTGAAAACTGGAGAGGACTGTGTCTCTGTCGCTGACATAGTCAAGGGACTGGTTGAGAGAAATGTAGGAGGGGTTTGCTACTGAGTCCATGTCCTTGGCTTACCTGGCATAAAGACACAAAGGATAAAATTAGCCATCACACAATGGGGATGAGGTAGAAACTCTTTTCCCTTATTAAATTAAAAAAAGAATTTCTCACATATTTCACCTGGGGAGCAAAAGCACATTCAATGGCAGGTGGGGCTGAGAGGAATGACTATTTGATTGGTGGACTTGTTCATTTGGTAACGCATTTCTAAAGAGTTGAGCAAATGTTATAGGTAAGCTGGGCATATTTATTTTACTTGTTACGTATTTTATTTACTACCTTGTTATTTTTTATTGCGTATACAACCAGTGACTCCCTGAGAGGAGAATTATTAACCAGTGGCCAAGTTATGTCAATCTTATTCTGCAGGACAGCAGTATTATAGAATGATTAAGCAACAAGGCTCTAGACCCAGAGATGAGTCTCTAAATGGGTAACGTCAGGCGATTTTTAATCTTTGTTTCTCAGATTTTGCAACTGTAAAACTGGAATGATAAAACTTACACTATAGGAATGTTGTGAAGATTAGACAAGCTAATGACTTAGGCTCTGAACAGTACAGGGTGCATAGTAAACACCAATAGATGTTAGCTCTTATTGTTATTAGTTTTTGGATCTGCCCCCTTTTCCCCATTCTCACTGTAATGATGCTTCGGCTACTTGTTAGTTCTTGGCTACACTTTGAAGTCATTCCTGACTGACCTCTCCATACTTAGGATCTTCTCAACTGCATTCATCTTACATTCATCTTACATCCTACTGCCAGATTAATCTGGTGGATGGCGAAGGTTTTTACTCTGCTGCTCAAAAAGACTAAACTTAGAAAATAAAGTCTTAATTCCTGTGCTTGGCACTGATGACTATACTAGTTTCCACTGTCATTTACCATTGCTGCCCTCTGGGACTTTTCAACCCAGCCAGAATGGACAATTTTTCTCTTCTCCATTTATGTACTGCGTTCTTCCACCTCCTCGCTTTGCTCATGGCGAACCATCTGCCTGTATCACCTTCCTCTTCATACTCTTCCCTATTTGGCTAAGACTTATTTTTGAAACCCATCTCACAAGGCTCTATCTATGGAGACTTCTTGACCCCTTCCATAGTTCCATAAGAGGTAATATACCCTTTCTCCTACCTTTCATACCAATTTATCTGTGTAACTTTTATGTTTCTTCTTCTTTTCTGCTATATGTTTTAGTTACTTAAGTATATTTATTAGTCATTAGAGCAAATTTATACTTGATACAACTTCAGATTTCCTTCACATTTACACAGCACCTTATTCATAACCAGTGCTCAGTGCACACACAATGAGGGAATGAATGACTGTCCTTGGCTCTTTAGGCCCAGCAAGGGCCTTGCAGCTAATAGATGTTCTGTGTCTTAAAATGTCTTACATGATTGGAAAAAAGAAGTAAAGAACAAAATTATTATTTGTTTTCAACCAGCATATTAATTATTCCTAGTAAAGGCCTCTGTGACTTTTCAAAGTAAGAATTTCATTTTGAACTTACAGAAATCACAGCCTTTGGGAGTCCACACAGGTCTTAGAGGGAATGGTCCAATCCCCTATGGGGAAAACTAAGGCCTAGATGGGGAGAGTGACTAATCCAAGATAAGGCAAGTTATTGGTAAAGCTGAGATTGTTAATGAGGTCTGTACTCTCAGGCTAGCATGTTTTCTTTTCTATTGTAATAACATTTCTTTGTGGTCTTAGAGTAGTAATCAGAGAGTTTGAATAAAGTCCTTTTCAAACTCTAAAATAATTTTCAAAGGGAAACGTGGATTTGTCATTTATAAAGAAGTTATAATTAGTATAATGGCAAATCTTGAAGGATGAGACAATTTAGATTGCGAAATACTTGTGAAACTTAAATACAAGAAATGTTGAAAACTGGGATAGCAAGACATATGTGTACACGGGCTCTTCCTGAATGGCAGTAGCTGACTCACACTTTTCATGCGTATGAGTGTGTAGAGTCATCTACATATTCACTGCCTTCCCTTCCCTCCATTGCAAAGCCATTGTTTGTTTTTCTCTTTCTCCAAATAGCAACCAGTTGTTTTCTCAGAGAAGGATTTTCCTCATCTGTAAAATGTAGATGGTAATTTTTACCTCATTGGATTCATGAGGATTTAAGTGATTGTGTCTGAAGCAACTGATGCAAAGCAAGTGCTGGGGATTGTTAGTCCAATTTCCTCTGTCTGCCTGACCAAGAGATAGCAAATGCATTGCATATATGTTCTATTCCCTATTTGAAGACCAGGTTAGACAATAAGAATCTTCGTAATACTTTCTGAATCCAAAAAGAGTCTTAGCATCCCTTTCAGCACAACATTTTAGGCAGCTACCATCAATCAGATGGAGTTTACACATGAGAGAATGTATTCGTCATCTCGTCCTAGATTATAAACTCTGAAGGGATAAGTGAGAGATGATATTTTCCTCTCATTTCTAAATATGGTTCTGCTACATCTGTCTGCTTAGTTTCCACCGCATCTCAGTCTAGCACTTTGCCTTCTGACTTTTGTTTTGTTCTGGCTCTAACCATGCTCTCGATTCCTATTTCTTTTCCCATATTCTAATGTGATTCCAAGAAACCAAAATTGTCATTTACTAGGCTATACATATATAAAGTTATATTCTGCTGAGCTGACTGTAGCAACTTTGTTAATTTGTTAGTTTTCCATTTTCTCAAAAGAAAACAAGCATTTCCCTCCCTTTTGTTTTTAACAAAGAAAAAAAAGAAAATATTTTAATCCAAAACACAATTTTGAAAGTATAAAGATCTGACTAAAAAACAAAAAAACGAAAATTAAAAGCTGAATGTGATATTTTGCAGACACTTCCTTATATATCGGAAAAACATTGGTCTGAACATATTCTCTTTTGAGTTTTGGAAATTCCTTGTGAGTAATATCTACTCCTTAGTTGTGATTCTAAGCATGTTAGTTAATATTGTTTAAAATGATGTGAAGGTGGCTAATATCCAACATCAGATAGCAGTGCTGAGATTTGAACCCTATTTTGACTGGACCCAAAGTCCCATCCTGTTGACTACCGCATAGTACTGTACTGCCTCCCCAGACTAAACTGTCTCTCCGTGCTGGTTCTGCCACTTACTGTGTACCTCAGGGAAGTGTTTCACTTTTCCAGTCCTCAGTTGTCTCATCTGTAAAACCAGGAATGTGTCATGAGGGCTTATAGGAAATATTTGTAATGAGTTCTTACTGAGCGCAAGGCATGTCCAAACCACCACAGAAATCATCATTAATTTCTCCAAGTGTATTTTCAATGTAAAAAACAAGGAAAATATTTATCAAATTTTCCACTGGGAAAATAGCATTTTATTTCCTCCTTCTGGAAGAATGCATGACCTTTGATAAAAATCTCAAACTTAAGCAAAAAATTGCTTAGTAAGCTAGAGTTTGTCAGACTTAGTGAGAGATGTAATGATAGATCATTTGCATTTGAATTCCTTTTTCTTCCTTGTTTTGTTAAAAAACAAAATAATCATCTTCAAATATTTTATAGAAAGCTAGGATTAAAAAAAAAAAAAAAAAAACAGCCTTAGCCTGAGTAAATGATAAAAAGGAATTGATTGTAAGTTTTAATTCATTTAGTATTAAATGAATATATAATTAAAAGCTTACTTTTAATTTAAAAGTCTGTCAGTGGAAGGATGTACATTAAACTGCTAAAATAATGTATCTTGATGGTGATAGAAATATAGTTGGAGATGAAAGTAACAATTATTTTTTCTTTATGTATTTTTGTATTAATTGAATTGCTACAATAAGCATGTGCTAATATTTTCAATGTGAATATTTTAAAAAGCATTAAATTTTTAATTTTAATTATTTTTAGTTTTGGCCCTTTGTAAAATTATGATGCAGCTGAAATTTGTACTGTGTGTGTTCTGCCTCTTTATTCAATAAGATTTTATCACATTTTCCTCTCTCCTTACTGCAGCATCTATATTATTTTTCTATCAAAATTTACTGCCAAAAAGTGTATGAGAAATTAATATACCCTAAATATAGAAAATTTCTAACAATAAACATTTTTGCCTCTCTAAAGGATATTTGCTATTCAACAAAGGTTAAAGTGATAAGGTCAGACATAAAGAGCCTCTTGCTTGAATTTCTATTATCCATCGGCAAGAGGGGCACAAGTGTTTGAAAGTGAGGAAGACTTTCTGGCTCCTTAAAGTCATATACTCTAGATGCTGGAAGTGTCCTATTTTGCTATATGCGTAAATATGGACCTGGTTACTGGACCATGTGGTAGGATTACTGAATGACTGATGGTGGTGGTTTTGCCCCAGTATACATAGACCATATACATCATTATGAAAACTTTTTCTTTCTTTTTTTTTTTTTTGAGACAGTCTTTCTCTATCACCTAGGCTGGAGTGCAGTGACATGACCTCAGCTCACTGTAGCTATGACCTCCCAGGCTCAGGTGATCCTCCCACTTCAGCCTCCCGAGCAGCTGGGACTACAGGTGTGCACCATCACGCCTGGCTAATTTTTGTATTTTTTTTTTTTTGTAGAGACAGGGTTTCACCATATTGCTCAGGCAAACTCTTGGAGTCAAGTAATCCTCCTGCCTTGGCCTCCCAAAGTTCTGGGATTACCAGCATGAGCCACTGTGCTGGCCGTAGCGTCTCCTCTCCTGTCCCCTCCCCTCCTCTCCTCTCCCCTCCCCTCCTCTCCTCTCCTCTCTCTCTCTCTTTTTTTCTTTTTAAGTGAAACTAGGAGCCATTGCAAGATTGTGAGCAGATGAGAAATAAACTAACTGCTTTAAGTTTTAAAATGATTATTCTGTCTGTTGGGTTGAGACTAGGCTGCAGAGACTAAGGATTGGAAATAGATCACAAAGAGGCTGTTGCAGTAATGTAGTTGAGAACTTGCATTGAGTGAAGGCAGTGGTGGTAATAAGGATTGTTCAGATTCTGGATATATTTAAAGGTAGAGCCAACTGGTATTTGACACCAATTCTTGACAAGGTTCTGGTGAAAAGTTTAGCTAGAAGGGGCTAAAAGAAGTATTGGTTCTAGTCTACATTGTCTTCTCTTTCTTCTCCTGGTTCTGAGAAATCCTCCAGTTCCTTCCAATTTGTATTTGATTTAGGTCAAATGAATAATGTTCTCTTATCAGTATTAATAGACTAAAGAAAGTTTATTACTCTCTTTCATTGCTGAAAATTCAAATTTTAAGTATAGAATCTTCATAAACTGAATAAAAGCTATGATGATTTATGTTCTCTTTAGTATTTATAGGTACATATGGTACTAGAATTTAAGGAAATGCAGTTCTCTAATATCTATACCGCAAACAAATGTCTGCTGCAGAGCTCTGGAAATTTTAAGAATGTCTGTGTTTTATCACTGCACTGCATTAGCATTGCATTATTAAATGTTATTCCCTGGCCCAAACTGCATCAGTGGTTTTTTTTCCATTTAGGGTTCTCCTGTCTACTTATGTATGAATGACGTCAAACCAATCAAACCGCTGTGAGAAATCTGCCACTGATACATAATTATTTACTTATATTACCCATAAGGAGAACATTGTCTGTTTCTTATCCATTTAATTAAGAAGAAAGACTAGAGAAGATATTTGTTTATTTCTCCTTTAAAAAATGTTTTCTGTCTGGCCATGGCTATAAGATAAATAAAGATTTTTTAAAAAAAATTTCAAGAACATTATTGTACTTTCTGTTTAATACCCCAATGGCATGAGAACATTTTGTGATATTTTCTGAGTTCAGTCAAAGAAATCAATGGAAACCAAGCTGAATGACTGTAAAATGTTCTGGAACAAGTATTAAATAGAAGCCAGGGACCAAGAGAAGAGCTCTGGGGATGCTTTATGTTACAAACCTCTTTAAAACAGAATATGGATAAAATCTTTTTCAAGGACTAGTATAAAGCTGTTCCCTTTAACAAACTATTTGAGTCCTCAAATGATCTTTCCTTCCTTTTCTTCTTTGGCTGATTAGTATTCACACTAATCACAATGAAGTAAACAACCTTAAATAAAGTAAGATTTTTACTTTGCTGCATCAGACAAGAGCCCTTAATGAATGAATACAATATAACAAATAATGTAATTGGTTGAATAGGACCTGAACACCATTTCTCCAACTTTCTAGAGAAAAGATGAAATCAACTTAATATTCCTATCAAGAAAAATGGTAAAGCATATTTTTTCTTTCTCTCTCTATCTTCTCTTTCCCTGTTTCTTTCCTTATCCCCTCATTCACATGTGCAGAATATACACAATGATAATACCTGCATTTAGTGTGAAGTGGTCTTTCAAAACATGACACAATATTCTAAACAAGTATAACCTGACAGAGAATATACCAAAGGGAAGTGACAACTGGCCACTTGAAACTGGTAGATGTATAAACATCCTCAGACCTTTGTTTCTTTAAAGAAAAAACAGTAACCGACTTTCCTATAACATGCTGAGTACAAGTAGTTTAAAGAAGTGTTAGAATCACTTTCCTTTCCTTCCTCCACAGCTCCAAGCAGGAAACCATCTTATGACTATTTCCTTACCAGCACGACATAAGTAGGGTGGCCATATGTCATATTGCATGACTCTTGTGCTTACATAATTATTAAAACGGTCAACGTGTCCCAGTTTAGATAATAAGTTCTATGATGGCCTTTGTCATGAGAGATTCTGATCTTTAAAGGAGTTGCACTTTGACTCAAGGAATGGGCTAAATGTCACTGTAGAGGTTATCAGAGAGGCACATATGTGGAATGGTAGTCATGTACGGGAACATGTTTAGACTAGTTCAACAATCCAGGTGGTCAAATTTCTGTAGTTCCACACCATAGAAAGTTAACGTAAATTACCTTTTTTTCTCATTTCTTAACTTCCTTAAAAGATAACTGATGAAAGTAAAAATATCAACAATTAATTTGAGATTTATAATGTGTAGTGCTAAAATATATGACAATAATAGCACAAAGAACACAAATCATATATGTGAGCTTGTATAATTGGAACAAAACTACCAATTCTTCTTAACCAAATTGATGTTTATAGAACAATTCATCTGACAACTTCACAATAAGAATTCTTTGCAAGAGGACACAGAACGTTTACCAAGATGGATCAGATCATATGTTGAGACATAAAATAATTAAATTCAAAAGATTGAAATGTTACTGACTATAACAGAATTACATTAGAAATCAAAAACTACATGACATTTAGAAAATTTTGAAGTATCTGAAAAATAACAGCATACTTGTATATTGGTAAAAACAAGAGAAATTTTAAGATTATTTCTAATTAAATAATGGTAAAACCAAACTAAAAAAATTGTGGGATGCAGGAAAACCAGCAATTAGAGTGAAACTGATTGATTTAAATTCGTATTTTAGAAAATAAAAAATAGACTGTATAAGTATATAAATATATAAAAACATATGTGTGCATGTCTATTGGCCAGGGTTCTCCAGAGACACAGAACAACTAGGATATCTATGTATGTATGTATGCATGTATCTAGCTAGCTAGCTAGCAAAGAGGGGACTGACTAGGAGAACTGGCTCATGGAATTATATAGGTGAAGAAGTCCCATGATACACCATCTACAAACAGGAGAAGCAGGGAAGCCAGTAGTGTGGCTCAGTCCAAGTCCTAAAGCTCTTGAATCAGGAAAATGGATGTTGTAACTCTCATTCTGAGATTGAAGGCTGAGAATCTGAAGGGCTGCCGGTGCAAGCCATGGAGTCTGAAGTCTGGAGAACCTGAAGTTCTGATGTTCAAGGGCAGGAGAAGAAAAGTGTGCCAGCTCCTGGAAAGAGAGTGAGTTCACCTTTTCTCTGCCTTTTCGCTCTGTTTGAGCCCTCAGACAATGGAATAGCCTGCCCACATTGTCCTCTGAGTCAAATGCAAATTTCTTCTGGAAACATCCTCACAGAAATGTCCGGAAATAATGCTTTATCAGGCATAATAGTATCCCTTAATCTAGCCAAGGTGGCACCTAAACTTAACCATCACAGTATGTCTCTGTGTGTGTGTGTGTGTGTATAAAATGCATACACATATATAAAAATATATAAGCATATATAAATTAGGCCGGGCACAGTGGCTCATGCCTGTAATCCCAGTACGTTGGGAGGCCGAGGTGGTTGGATCACCTCGGAGGTCAGGAGTTCGAGACCAGCCTGGCCAACATGATGAAACCCTGTCTCTACTAAAAATACAAAAATTAGCAGGGCGTAGTAGCAGGCACCTGTAGTCCCAGCTACTTGGGAGGCTGGGGCAGGAGAATCGCTTGAATCCGGGAGGCGGAGGTTGCAGTGAGCTGAGATCGTGCCATTGCACTCCAGCCTGGGTGACAAGCGAAACTCTGTCTCGAGAAAATATTCTTTAAAAAGGATATATATGTGTATAAAATAGATATATACACATATATAAATAGAAATATATATGCAAATATATAAAAATAGACAAAAATTAATGATCATAAAAGAATGTTCTGCCTTTTTAGCAAGGATAGCGGAAGGAAAGGGCACTTGTTTACATCCTGAGGGATGGGAAGAGATGGGAGGCGAATTCTCTGCAGTTCCAAGCAGAAAGTCACTGGTTCAACATGAAATACACTAAATTAGTGAGATTTCTTGGCCTTTGGTCACTCTACATTGGAAGGAATGGTGGCACTGAGTTGAGGTGTTTTGCATGCGTTGTGAGATAATGCAGAGTTCATTTCTGATTTATAGCTCACTGAGGAAGTGTTGTCCAGAACTAATTTGGCAGTCAAATGGTAGATTGAGCATTGGTCTTAATTAAACCCAGCACCATCTCAGCTTTCCTAAGTTGAGATATTTGTGTCAAATCATTAGCATCCCTAGACAGAATAAAATACATTTCATCTGATGATACTTGTCAAGAATATTGATATGTAGGAATGAAAAGTGTTGACGACAACATTGGTCATTATTTTATGACTATGAAAGCACACATTCTCTCTCTTTCTCTTATAGAAACTGGACTCTTAAAGTAACTGATTCATATTGTTTACCCACATAAAATTGCCTGTTTTGTTGTTAATTCTGGGTGTGCTTGGTAAGTAACTGTGTAACTATTAAAACACTTAGTTATACCTTGGCTCTTCTCCGTGTTTTTTTTTTTTTTTTTTTTTTTTTTTTTTTAATAGAATTAAGAGTTTGCCCTCCCTTATAGAGAAGACCTGCTTTTAATAAACAGTGCTTTAATCAGTCCTGAAACTCAGAATGAAGATGAGACCTCTAGGAGGGTTTTATTTAAAGAGAACACTTAAAACTCAGAGTCAATGTTGTTTCTATTTTTAGCCTCTTTCTAGTAAAAAACCACCAAGACTCTCTCATGATAAAAAGTCTTGTTAAATTAATATATAATTTAATCAAGCCCTAAACATGAAAGTATCTTAATTGCTCTTCCCATAGAGCAAGTTATGGATTCTCTTCCTTTAGCTTGGCCTGGCATGCTCATGGCCACCTTTAGGGCCCAGTAATGACTGTTGTCTCCCTTTAAAACCTGCCTCTGTTGGAGTCCCTTGGTTAAACTTTGTGAGTTGATTTCTTTCTCTACTGGGATTTTATAGTTTCTACTGGAGGGCAAAAGCTATGTTTTATTCATCTTTGCAACTACAAGGGTAGTGTCTAGCACACCATGCTAAATAATTGCTGGATTAATAGACAAACAAAAATCAGTGAATATATAAAGTAAGCACATGAAGTTTTTGAAGTAAATTGAAGCTTTCAGGAAAAAAAGGGGGTTTTCTTTTTAAGAAAGTGTTCCACAAGCATTTTATAAAGGAGCCTCCGTTTAAAAAACAATGTATTTAAAATGATCTACAGATATTCTTGGACTTATGATGGGATTACATCTCAATAAACCCATTGTAAGTGGAAAATAGAAGTCAAATGCATTTAATACACCTAACCTACTGAACATCATAGTTTGCCTAGCATACTCCTAGACATTTAAGGTATAAATGTGCTCAGAATACTACATTAGCTTACAGTTGGGCACCATCATCTAACACAAAGCCTCTTTTATATAAAGTGTTGAATAGCTCATGTAGTTTATTGAGTATTTTACTGAAAGTGAAAAACAGAATGGTTGTATAGTTACTTAAAGTATGGTTTCTACTGAAGGCATATGGTTTTTATAGCATCTTAAAGTTGAAAAATCTTAAGTTGAACAATTGTAAGTTGAGGACTGTTTGTATTAATGATGTTTGTTGCTTTCTTGTTTGTTTTCTGAGACCGAGTGTTACTCTGTCACCCAGGCTGGAGTACAGTGGTTCATTGCAGCCTCTGCCTTCTGGGCTCAAGTGATCCTCCTGCCTCTGTTTCCCAAGTAGCTGAGACCACAGGTGCAAGCCACCACACCCAGCTGTTTTTATTTTTTGTAGAGATAGTTTTCACCATGTTGCCCTGGCTGGCCTAAAACTCCTGGGCTCAAGTGATCCTCTTGCCTTGACATCCCAAATTGCTGAGATTATAAGCATGAGCCACCAAGCCTGACAAGTTTGTTTTTCTATCTAGAATGAATGAATATGAGTACTTTAGCTTACATGGCATAAAAGGAGACACCTTCTCTCATTACCTGCAATCATGAGGCTGTGTCCTAGATGAGTTGTCTCAGCTACCCAACATAAGGCCACTTTTACCAACAATCTAAGGCGTTTAATAAAAACACATAATATGTTTTACTGACTTTCGTGTAGAGTAGTATTATGTCTAATTGAGAATTATTACCTAGTATTTATTTATTTAGGCTACACTTATGGTCAGCTGAGTGACAAATGTCTGTTTGACTGCCCTGTTTTCTTTTCTCAGTGGAGCTGGGGTTCTTGGTAGATAAAACACCAATGTTGTCTGTTATTTATAAATGAGTCTTTTGTATTGTTGGTTGACATTTTCAATCCTGCAACCAGATTCCATAGCTTCCTAGCTAGGGAAAAGGAAGCATAAGAATATATTGTGAGGCACTGGGAAAATGCAAGACTGCTTGAATATTGCCAGGTTACAATACCCACCACATTATTTTGGTGATTCTTAATGTTCTTGCAATCACTTACATGATACGTGCTTTCCTGATGAGACTCAGAACTACATAGGAACTTGGTCATTGTGTACTTTATTACTATTGTATTCCCCACATCCTTACACTTTGTGAGCAAGTAATAAGTAATTCTCAGTTGAATGAATGAATTGGGATAGGAAATGCACATCGAATGTTATTTCCTTCTTTAGTCTCTCTCTTCCTCCATAACTTTCTACTTCCTGGCACTAAAAATAATCTCTGTATACTGATATTTAAAAAATCTTAGCACATAGTGTTTTCTCTGGGCAGTTCTTATGTAATTTACTTTCCACTTATATTGTGGTTATTTAAGAGGATATCTAATCGTAGTACTAGATTGTCAGTTTCTTGTCCAGAGGAGATATTTCTAATTTACTTTTAGATTTCCTATAGTGCCTATGCATTTTCAGCAGTCAATTAGGTAGCTTGTTGAATGAATGAATCATAAGGAGCCTGGTAAAACTTAAAGTGACATTTACTGAGTTCTACTTATTAATATTCAATGAATATTTTATTGGGAAAGCAAGGAATCTTACTTTCATTTGTATTAAATCAACACAGCATCTAGTCAATGACCACTGCTTTTCTTTCTGGCTTTGTGACATGCGAAGACTGTGGGGGTATCTTGTTTAAGTAGGACACACTATATGTAAGCACACCCCTCTGTGATTTTCTCATTTCATTATTCAAAACTTCTTTAATTACATTGGCCTTCTATTAGACAAATGTGCTGATTATCACGGCGTGCTGACAGGCAAAAGATGCTTTTAACTACACATTAATTTAGCTTTTGACTGATCAGCAGCAACAAGGTTCCAGTTACTTGAGAATAAAATTAAGCATGTGGCCCTCTGAACCCTGAGTCCTTGTCATGTAGCCTGTAATGACAGAGGCAGAAAGTTTCCCTATTTGTTCCCACTTTGGGGAATATCTTGGCAGTGAATTCTGTGAGTCTTCTTTGATTCCTTGGGCAACCTCATTCAGCCCGAGATTATGCATGCCTCAACTCAAGGAAAATGCATGGCATTTTGAAATGCATCTGCATGCCTTCCCTCAGAGTCTTTTCTGAGCTCAACCCTTAAAACATCTTATATTTGCAAATAGGAGCAAGTGACTTTTCTCTCAGATGGAATTTGGAGTGGCTCATGGGCTTTTAAATCTTTTTTTGTTGTTGCTGTAACAAGAATGGGAAAAACAGCAAAACAGAATAAGGGACAGAATGAGCAGAATGACCTGTAAGTAGAACCAAGGGAAAAAAAGTAGCCAGTGGAGAAATAAGGAGAAACCAAAACCCTGGAATGTCCCAAAGTCCAAAGGCATGGAGAGTTTCAAGAAGGGAAAATCTTGAAGCCCGTCAGTGGAGTGAAGGGCTACTATGTTAGTCTGTTTTAACTGCTATAGCAAAATATCATAAATTAAGTGTCTTATGAACAGCAAATGTTTATTTCTCACAGTTCTAGAGGCTGGGAAGTCCAAGATCAAGTCCTGGTTGATTTGGTGTATGGTGAGGGCTAGGATTTTGATTCATAAATGGTGCCTTCTTCTTTTTTTTTTTTTTTTTTTTTGTCTCACCCAGGCTGGAGTGCAATGGTACAATAACAGCTCACTGTAGCCTTGACCTCCTGGGCTCAATAGATCCTCCCACCTCAGCCTCCCGAGACAGGCACACACCACCATACCCAGCTAGTTTTTTGTATTTTTAATAGAGATGGAGTTTCACCATGTTGCTGGGACTGGTCTTAAACTGCTGAGCTGAAGCAACACATCTGGCTTGGCCTCCCAAAATGCTAGGATTACAGGTGTAAGCCACCGTGCCCAGCAATGGTGCCTTCTTGCTCTGTCCTCACATGGTGGAAGAAGCAAGGCAGCCCTCTGGGGTCTCTTTTATAAGGGCACTAGTTCCATGTATGAGGGCTGCACTGTTGTAAACAAATCTCCCAAAGATCCCACCTTCTGATACCAACATTCTGGGGGTGAGGATTTCAACATCTGAATTTTGAAGAGACAGAAACATTTAGACCATAGCAGCCATGCAGAGAAAGCAGAGAACAAGGACTGAGAAAATAAGCAACTTGGTTTGTCAGAAGGGCTATTGGAGACCCCAAAGTTTGCCTTTTCAGTAGAACAGTGAGAGGGAAGCTGACTATAAAGAGGTAATGAAGAAACAAATGGTGAAGATACATAAGCAATGATTATATCCTGCTCATTCTAGGAATGTGGCCATGTTCTCTGGAACTCTTTTTTTTTTATGTCTGTTCACCTTTACTTTTCCATTCTGTTGGCCCAGTTTGAGTTATGAAAAAAAGCCTTCTCCTTTGAGTCAGGGAGGGGAAATAACTTTGTGTAGTTGGGGAATTTGAGCAAGTTGGCAAGGTGACCTCTTTGACCACCTTCACATTCAACTTTTCCTCTATTTTAAGAAAACTGAATGATGATGAGTGGTTCTGTTTTGACATTAGAACTACTTTTATGGTTTTCACATGTGAGGAGATTATACCTGAGCCTCTAAATGGGCTTAAATAAAAAGATCACAGTGACTATAGGAAGGTGGTAAGAGGAGAAAGCTTGTGGAAGCCAGTTGAAAAGACTAAGATTTTGAAGATATGGTGGTGGAGCCAGAGGGCATGCATTTATTTCAAAGGCAGAGATTTAGAGTTTCAGTGCCTGGCACTGGCCTTGGGTTAGATCCATGGGCTTGCTTGTTGATGTTCTCATAAGGAAAGTCAAGATAAAAGATTACCACGTCAATGGTTTTGTTTTCTTTGATCTCCTGTGGCTGTGTGCCACACTGATTTTGCCTGGGAAGCCCCAAGGCAGTTTTTGTAATAACCCAGTGTTAATGTTGTTGAAGGAAGGTCTGTTTACCCTTTGCCTCTCACACCTTCAAGGGATGGAGCAGGGGGAAGGTCACTAAGTGAGAGGTCATAAAGGTTGGGTTCTGGTGATCATGCTGTCTTCTGTGCCTTATGAGTTTTATCCAGCCACCTGGCATTTCTAAAACTTAGTGTTGTTGTTGTTTTTTTTTTTTTTTTTTTTTTTGTCATAAAACAGCTTTAAGAATACCTCCCTATCTTCTAAGATGATGGTAGGATCAGATGAAATATGTTAAAAAGCACATTAAAACCAAAGAGGAATACATTATAAATAAAATGCAATGTTATCAAGCAACCCAAGAAGGGAAGTGGAAGACAATGAGGAATTGAAGCAGGGCTAAACATTCCTTCTCTTTCTCATTATCCTCATCCCTATGGGGGTAGCTGTGAACCAGCCTCCCTTGTAGGCCCCATAATTCAATTGAACTGACTTCACACTGAGCCAGGAAGTGAGGGGGCAGGGTCCAAAGCTGGAAATGGAAGGTCTGGGATTCTGTGTGGTTTGTATGAAATGCCTTTCATTGGGCCTCACACATATTTAGCACTCAGTAAATGTTTATGTTATTACCTCTTCTTATCTGCTCTCTTTCCAGCTATATATTTAATGCTACTCACAGATAGGTTCAGGCTTCTGGGGTCCAAAGCATATACAATATTGTAGAATCTCTTCAAGTTGAAAAACACCAAAATATCTTCTTTTACAAATTTAATCAAGACATATGGTCAGGTGGGCACATTCCTAGGAACCACCCAAGGCCTTGGAAGTGGTCTACACAAGTGAGGAATCTTGAAGCTTCTGCTTTGGATGGTGATGAAATGCCCAGTGTATATATATATATATATACTGTCTACTGCAATGTTCAGCACCTTCTGTTTGTGTGTATGTGTGTGTTTGTGCATACACATGTGAATTGGCACATAGTCTGTTCACATAATATGTATATGCACACACAAACTCCTAAATGAACTGCATTGTATGTATATTATTTAACATTAAAAAAATTAAAGTGAGTTAACATGTTTGGTTTGAGAGTTTTATAACATCTATTGAAATCATTCAAGAGCCTTTGAATCTCTAGAATATCAAATGTGAGAATCTTTGCTCCATGTTACTTTTTACTTAAAAGTATCGAAAATCCAACCTATACATGTGTTGTTTAGGTTACAAAACTTTAGGCTATGTTTTCCTCTCTATAGTGATGGAGCAGAAAATAATCTGAATGACTTAGTCCAGTCTGCAGCCTTCAGCAAACCTCACAGATGTCTTGCTTGACACATAAGACACTGTCCTATTTTTAAAGTCTTTAGAAAGGAGCTCTCCTTACCTTGCTTTGAAAACTAGCACCCGTGTTAGGAATTTCCTCCTGTGGTGAGCCTAAAATCTCCAGGGTGTAACAATGCTATGTGAGTTGCCATTCAGAATGCACCTGTTAGAGGTCAGGAAGACATCAAGTAAGTGTTTGCTAATTTTATTGTTAAGAAAATTCACTTCTTTGAATCTCTAGTCTGCTTTCCCATTTTTTGTTTGTTCTGCTTTTAGTAAAACTGACAGAACGTTCCAGTCGGTGTTACACCATTGTCAATTTCTGGTTAGTGGAATCATGGTGCATCATCTACTGTACACAATCTCTATGATGAATGTCCACAACAGAAAGGATATTTTCCTGGGAATTGATGGAAACAAACTGTGCAGTAGATGTCAGAACTCAGTTTATCATTTGGCTTAAAAATATTTTTACCTTTATTCTAAAAGATATAGAAAACTTGAAAAGTAAATAAATAGAAAACAGAAATCATTGATATTTCACAGCCTGCATATAATAACTATTAATATTTGGATGTGCTTTATTCTGTTTTCTTATTTATGGACACAAACAGATATTCATAGCAGACAGAATATTTTATCCTTCCCTTTACTCCACTTAGTAATATATAATGAACATTTTCTCATATCACTAAAATTTATCCAGAAACAATCTTAATAGCTATATGATATTTCATCTTATGGATGTGCTTTCTTCCATTGCTATTTTCTTTGATCTGGTTCTTTATTTACATAGGGTTTACAGAACATTAATAATATTTTTATATGTGTTTTAAAGTTTAAATCAAGCAAAAAACCATTGCATTCTCATTTAAAAAGTCTCAAATAATTAAAGTCATCCAGTATTTCTCATCCTCAGAAGTTACTGTTTTTATTAGTTTGGTGTCTGTGTAGTTTTCTTATGCATTAACATTTATATATGTGAGCATTCAGAAAATACAGTTTTTTTTGGTCATTTATGTTTCTTCACAATTTGGGAAACCATTTATTATCAATTATTCAGATTCTAATTTTGATTTTCATAAATAATAACAAATGACTTCATAGATAGATGTTTAGTGCATCTCTGATAATTTCTTCTGGATTAAATTTATAGAGTTATTGAGTCAAAGAATATGGCTCAATAGAGACTATCTTTAATAAGAAAGTATATACTAACATACATGTTTCATTATTATAAATCTGGAAGTCTTCAGTGCTGAATTGATGTATTTATCTGTCTAATAAATAGGACTAAAAAAGCAAAACAAATGAATATTTGGGAAAAATTTACAGTAGCAAACCATGGGGTAAGCTAAAATATAGCATTATTCTGAGTGATTAATGGAGTGCAAGAAACAGAACCTGATGAAACCACAAAGCCATATCTTCAATGGACAGCGAATCCAAAAGCAGAGACTGATAATCCTAGCACATTAGTAATATTTCTGTATTTAATGTTGCCATAATCACTGCTAGCCTTAGGCATCCCCATGTAATTTGTATATTTTATGTTATTTTGCTTGGAGCTTAGCATTCCATTATTACTATTTTCTTGAAAACTCATCCTATCAGTAAGTTTATATTTTCAAGGATTTTGTGTGTTTTAAAAAAATAGGATGAGATATTTATGGTTGGTTATGAGTTTGTTTAGACTCTTGTTTTTTTTTTTTTTTTTTTTTTTAAAACAGAGTCTTGCTCTGTCACCCAGGCTGGAGTACAGTGGCGTGCTCTTGGCTCACTGTAACCTCTGCCTCCCGGGTTCAAGCAATTCTCCTGGCTCAGCCTCCTGAGCAGCTGGGATTACAGGCACGCACCACCACACATGGCTAATTTTTCTTTTTCTTTTTAGTAGAGACGGGATTTTACCATGTTAACCAGGATGGTCTGTATCTCCTGACCTCATGATCTGCCTGCCTCGGCCTCCAAAAGTGCTGGGATCACAGTAGTGGGCCACCAGGCCCAGTCTAGACTCTTGCTTTTTATCAGAGAGTTGACTATGTTTTACTACTTGAAAATTGACCTAGATGCTTATTAGGAATCACATATTAAAAATACACATGGAGACACATCATAATTCCAGTTCACAATGTTTCTTTCACTTAGTTCTGATATTCATCATTTACTGGACATCAAGCAATTCCTTCTGTTTCAAGATAGTTATTTTTTTTTTACTAATTTCAAGGAAAGCTGAATTAAATAGTTTCATCTTAAAGTCATGTATAATGTGGTTCATTTTAAAAATTATTATTTTATTGTTGTAGCTGACTATATTCATAGAAAATACTCTAAAATGTTTGCCCAATGTTAATGGTTATTTCTGGGTGAGAGACTTTAGGCGACTTTTTATCACTCTCCTTTTCCTGTTCTTTATTTCCTGAAGTTTTCATACCAAGCAAATATTATTATTACAAAACACTAAGTTATTTTTAAAGATATTGTGTCTCTTTATGCTCCTAGTATTGTTGTATAACAGCATATAGCATACTATCATGGGCATTGTCACATCTTTTAAAATTTTAATATTAGCTCTTGATGGGTAAAAATAATTTACTGTCTTAATTTATATTTCCCTGACTATTTGCTAGTTTGAACATTTTCATTATTTGTATTAAGCATTGCTCTCTGGTAAGTAAACACCCCTTCAGTGTTTGTGCATTTGTCATGTCAGCATCTGTAGCATGCAGGCAATTTTAGAGACTCAATGTCTTCCCAGTAATCACTTTTTTAAAATTGAAATTTTTATTAAGATAATTTTAAATTCACATGCAGTTGGAATAAATGATACAGAGAAATTCTGTCCTTGTACATTTTGCCCTGTTTCCCCCAATAGTAACATTTTGTAAAACCGTAGTATAATATTATAACCAGGATATTAGCATTGATATATTCAGAAATCGTAAGCCAGATTTCCTCAATTTCACTTGACCAATTTGTGTGTGTGCATGTGTGCATATAAAGTTTTATACAGTTTTATTATCTATGTAATTGGCATATTCATCAGCTCAGCCAAGATACTAAACAATTCCAATACCACAAGGAGCCCTCATACTGCCCTGTTATCACAACATCATCTGCCTCCTGCTGTCCCCTTCAAAAACTTCTGCAACCACTGATCTGGCCTTCATTTTTAAAATTTATCTTTTCAAATACGTTATATAAATAGAATCCTACAGTATGTAAGCCACACATTATATGAAGTTGAAGAAAACTTGAATGTCATGTGCTAGCACTGCTTTCTTCTTTTTCTTCCTCTCATACCCGAGAGCAGTTACCCGGCATCCCTTGCCTTCAGTTTTCTATGCTGAAGCTTTTGGCTTCTCGAAACTCCCTGCTTTTCAAAGAATTTCGTTCTCACATCAAGTAGTTCTATAGATTTTGAAGAGTACTAAGAGCATGGAATGACTGTGGCCAATATTGACAGGGAAATGAAATAAAACCTTAAGTTGTAAGAGTGAGAAAATCCCGAGAGCCATGGGTAAAGTGACTGTTTCAAGACTGTCATAATTTCTCTCCATAGTGTGTGCCACAGCGATGCTGTAGCTGAAGTTCAGAATTCTACCAGGGGCTTTCATGATCAACACAGCATGGCAAAGTTGTCAGAAACTTGAGGGAAAAGATTCTTTTTGCTTTATTATCTTTTTTTTTTCTTCTTCTTGGACAGAGTCTCACTCTGTTCCCAGACTGGAGTGCTGTGGTGCGGTCTCAGCTCACTGCAGCCTCAACTTCCCAGGCTCAAGTGATCCTCCCACCACAGTTTCCTGAGTAGCTGACACAACAGATGTGCACCACCACATCTGACTAATTTTTGTACTTCGTAGAGACGCTTTTGCCATGTTGCCCAGGCTGTTCTTGAACTTAGGCTCAAGCAATCTGCCTGCCTCAGCTTTCCAAAGTGCTGGGATTATAGGTGTGAGCCACTTCACAGGTCTTTCTTCACTATCTTTAATAAAAGAAATTATGTTTTCAAGGGTTTTGTGTATTTTGTTTTAAAAAATAGGGTGAGATATTTATGGTTGGTTATGAGTTTGTTTAGACTCTTGCTTTTGTTTTTTTTTTTTTTTTTTTTTTTTGAGACCTAGTCTTGCTTTGTTGCCCAAGCTGGAGTACAGTGGAGTGATCTCAGCTCACTACAACCTCCACCTCCTGGGTTCTAAGTGATTCTCCTGGCTCAGCCTCCTAAGTAGCTGGGACTACTTAGAGACCTTATCTCAGTTTTCCTATTTTGCTGCTCATGTCCAAATGCCTGTTATCCCTTGAGCTCCATGAAATAACCCAAGGAAATGGCTGGGTACCCATGTTTTTTAGGGCTCTAGATAGTTCACTTCAGTATGATTGTCATATGTTGATAAATCAAGTTATTTTACCTTGCTAGAGCCAGAATTTTCAAAATATAATAAAGCCTAAAGTCTTAGGAAATATTTGCAAAATATAACTCAAATATGTCTTTATAGGAGAAAAATAAATGGATGACTTTTAAACAACTAGAGTAAATATTACGATTACAGTGCTGTTATTGTAGTGGGTAGCACTGGATTACATAAAATTGAGCTGTAAATGAAACACAACATTAAAAATTTTTGCTTCTAATTTGAGTCCTAATTTGTCTGGGAAGTGAAAACAAATCCCAGTTAGTTCTGATTCTCTCACTCCTCCATTTTCACCTGAGTTGCATCTATCTTCTAGGTTTTATCTAGTGCCATAGATGTATTAGTACATGTATTTAGAAGAGGAGGAGAATTAAGCATTGATGAAACTCAATTAAGACCTTACAACATGATCACAATTAAAAATAGTTTTTTCCCTTGGGAGGCCAAGGCAGGCAGATTGCTTGAGCTCAGAAGTTTGAGACTAGCCTGGGCAACATGGTGAAACCCTCTTACTACAAAAAATAAAAATAAAAATAAAAATAGCTGGGCATGGTGGCATGCATCTATAGTCCTAGCTACTCAGGAGGCTGAGGTGGGAAGATCACTTGAGCCTAGGAGGTTGAGGCCACAGTGAGCCATGAGCGTGTCATTGAAAGACCCTGTCTCAAAAAAGAAAATACTTTTCCCCTCCTCTTGCAGGTTACCAAGACTGATTTTATGTCAAAGAATAAAGTCAGTAAAGCCTCTCTTGGAAGGCTTTCTCACATGACCCCTTCTCCACCTTCACCCTCTCAGAACAGTACGGGTGAGGAGGCCTTCTTACTGAGCAGCATTCAAAGACCTTATGCTTGGGCCAAGACTGCCCCCGTTTCCTGCTGCATCAAGCACAGGACATTTACACCAGTAACTCCTGGAAAGAGACTAGGATGCAGCAAAGTTAGTTCCACGAGGGAAATTCACAATGATAAATGCGTAAATTAAGAAAGAAAGATGTCAAATAAAAAACCTAACTGTATATCTCAATGAACTAGAAAAAGAAAACAATCCCAAAGTCAGCAGAATGAAGGAAATAATAAAGCTTAAAACAGAAATGAATGAAACAGACTAGAAAAACAATAGAAAAGATCAATAAAACTGAGGTAGTTTTTTGAAAAGATAAACAAAATTGACAAGCCTTTAGCTAGACCAACTTAAGAAAAAAAGAAGAGGTAAATAAAATTATAAATAAAGGAGGAAATATTACAACTGATATCACAGAAATACAAAGGATCATAAGAGACTACTGTGAACAATTATATGGCAAAAAGTGGATAATCTAGACATGATTGACAAATTTCTATAAGCACAAAACCTACCTACCAACAGTGAATCATGAAGAAATAAAGAGAAAATCTGATCAGACCAATAATGAGTAAGGAGATTGAATCAGTAATCAAAAAACTCCCAAAAAAGAAATGTATAGGACCTGGTGGCTTCCCTGGTGAGTTCTACCAACATTTAGGAAGAATTAACATGACTTACCCTCAAACTCTTTCAAAAAATTGAAGAGGAGGAAACACTTTCAAACTAATTTGATGAAATCAGTGTTATCCTGATCCCAAAGCTAGACAGACACTACGAGAAAACAAAATTGTTGCCAATATACTTCGTGAACAGAGATGCAAAAATTCTCAACAAAACACTAGCAAAACAAATTCAACAGCACATTAAAATAACCATAGACATGATTAAACAGGACTTATTTCTAAGATGCAAGAATGATTCAACATACACAATCTATAAATGTGATTAGCCACTGTATTAGCTTGTTCTTGCATTGCTATAAATAAATACCTGAGACAATAATTTATAAAGAAAAGAGGTTTAATTGGTTCATGGTGCTGCAGTCTGTATAGGAAGCATGGTAGTGTCATCCACTCAGCTTTTGGGGAGGCCTCAGGAAGCTTACAATCATGGGGGAAGGTGAAGGGAGAGCAGGCACATTACATGGTCAGAGCAGGAGGAAGAAAGAGAAAGGAGGTGCTACCACTTTTAAACAACCAGATTTCACATGAACTCACTATCACAAGCACAGCACCAAAAAGATGGTGCTAAACCATTCATGAGAAATCTACCCCAATGATCCAATCACCTGCCACCAGGCCCCACCTCCAACACTGGGGATTACAATTTGACATGAGATTTGGGTGAGGACACAGATCCAAACCATATCAACCACATTAACAGAATGAAGGATAAAAATCATATGATCATTTCAGTAGATACGGCAAAGCATTTGGCAAACTTCAACATCCTTTCATGATAGAACCTTTCAACAAATTTTGTATAGGAGAAATGTACCTCAACGTAATAAAAGCTATATATGACAAACATACGGCTAACATCAGACTCAATGGTGAAAAGCTGAAAGCCTTATCTCTAAGATAATGAATAAGACAAGAATGCCCACTCTAATCACTTGTATTTAATATAGTAGCAGACGTCCTAGCCAGAGAACTTAGGCAAGGGAAAAAAATGACATCCAAGATAGAAAGAAAGAAAGTTAAATTGCTTCTATTAGGAGATGATTTGATCTTATATATAGAAAACTTTGAAGTCTCCAAAACTGTTAGAACCAATAAATTTAGTAAAGTATAAAATCAACATTAAAAATCAGTAATGTTCTTGTACACTAACAAGGAAGTATCTAAAAAATAAATCAAGAATACAACCCTATTTACAATAGCCTCAAAACCCGAAAGTTCTCAGGAATAAATTTAACCAAGGAAGTGAAAGACTGGTACATTGAAAACTGAAGGAGGTGATTAAGTCCTGAGGGCTCTGTCCTCTGAATGAGATTAATGACCTTAAAGAAGAAGCTTGTGGTAACCCTTTTCTCCTTCCCTCATGTGAGAACACAGTGAGAACACGTCATCTTTGAAGTGGAGAGCAAGCCCTCACTGGACACTGAACCTTCTGGTGCCTTGATCTTAGATATCTCAGCCTTTAGAACGGTGAGAAGTAAATTTTTGTGTCTTATAAATTACTTAGTCTAAAATATTTTATTAGAGCAGAATGAATGAACTAAGTACTCAAAGCAAGGTATAGATTTCTGTTGCAATCTCTATTAAAATTCAAGTGACATTGTTCACAGAAATAGAAAAAATATTCTAACATTTTTATTGAATCACTAAAGGCTCTGAATAGCCAAATTAATCTTGAGCAAGAAGAGCAAAGCTGGAGGTATCATACAACTTGATTTCAAAATATTTTTAAAACTATAATAATGAAAGTAGCGTGGTACTGGCATTAAAAACAGACATACTGAACATAATAGAGAGCCCAGAAATAAATCCATGCCCTTATGGTTGCTACAGTTTGAGTGTGTCCCCTCCACAATTTACACTGAAATTTAATTTCTATTGTAGTGGTATTAAGAGGTAGTATAATTACTTCCTTTTGAGAAGTGATTAAGTCATGAGGGCTCCAGCCTCATGAATGGATTAGTGCTTTATAAAAGGGCTGGAGGAAACTAGGCCTTGATTTGCTTCTTCCATGTAAGAAAACAGCAGTCTTCCCTTTGCCCTTCTGCCTTCTGCCACATGAGGACACAGCAAGAGGGCCTTACTAGACACCAAATGCTGGTGCCTTGATCTTGGACTTCCCAGCCTCCAGAACTATAAGAAATAAATTTCTGATTTTTAAAATAAATTGCTCAGTCTCAGATATTTAGTTATAGTAGCACACATGGACTAAGACAATAGTCACTTGGTCTTTGACAAAGGGGCAAAGAACACACATGGAAAAAGGGTAGTCTCTTTAATAAATAGTGTTGGGAAAACTGGATATCCACACTCAAAGTAATGAAATTGAACCCCTATCTTATACCATACACAAAAATTAACTCAAAATAGAATAAAAACTTAAAAGTAAGACCTGAAATTCTAAAACTACTAGAAGAAAACAGAAAAATAACACCTTTCTTGACATTTTCCTGGGCAATGGTTTTTTAAATATGATCCCCAAAGCACAGGCAATAAATGCAAAAATAAATAAGATTGGATCAAGCTAAAAAGGTTCTACACACAAGGGAAACAGTCAACCCAATGAAGTGATAATCTATGGAATGGGAGAGTATATTTGCAAATGACACATCTGACAAAGCATTAATACATAAATATGTAAGAAATGCAAACAAGTCAATAGCAAGAAAACAACCCTATTGACAAATGAGCACAGCCAGGTGTGGTGGCTCACACTCATAATTCCAACACTTTGGGAGGACAAGGCGGGTGGATTGTTTTAGGTCAGGAGTTTGAGAACAGCCCGGCCAACATAGTGAAACCTTTTCTCTACTTAAAAAAGAAAAAAATAGCTGGATGTGGTGGTGTGCCCATAGCTCTGCTTCCCAGGTGGCTGAGGCAGGAGAATCACTTGAACCTGTGAGGAGGGTGTTGCAGTGAGTGGAGATCATGCTACCACACTCCAGCCTGGTCAATAGAGTGACTCTGTCTCAAAAAATAATAATAATAAAAAGAAAAATAAATTAAAAATGGGTACGAGACCTGAATAGACATTTCTCAAGAGAAAACATACAAATGACTGCCAGGAAGATGAAAAAATGCTCAATATCACTGATAATCAGGGAAATACAAATCAAAACCACAATGAGATACCACCTCATACCTGTTAGAATGGCTATGATGAAAAAGATAAACAATTACTAGCATAGATGTGGAGAACAAGGAACCCTTACACACTATTGGTGGAAATGTAAATTATTGCAACCAGTATGGAGATTCCTCAAAAAATTAAAAATAGAACTACCATAAGATCTAGCAAACCGACCTCTGGGCATGTATCCAAAGGAAGTGAACTTAATATGTCAAAGATATATTTGCACTCTATGTATATTGCAGCACCATTCACAACAGCCAAGATATGGAATCAGCTTAAGTGTCCATCAATGAGTGAATGGATAAAGAAAATGTGGAACACACCTCAGCCTGGAACACTGTTCAGCCTTACAAAAGAAGGAAATCCTGTCATGTGCAATAACATGGATAAATCTGAAAGAAATTCTGTTAAATGAGTAAGCCAGGCACAGAAAGACAAATACCACATGACCCCACTTATGTGGAATTTAAACCCATGGAAGCAGAGAGTAGAATGGTAGTTTCCAGGGGCTGGGTGAGATTGGGGAGGATGGAGCGGTATTGGTCCAAAGGTATAAACTTTCAGTTACATGGGATGAATAAGTTGTGGAAATCTTTGCACAGCATGGCTACTATAGTTAAGCACAATTTATTGTATACTTGAATATACCTAAGGGAGTAGATCTTAAATTTTTAATTTTTCCCAGTTATTGTGGTATAACTGACAAATAAAGATTGAATATATTTACTGTGTACAGAGTGATGCTTTGATATATATATATATCAAATATATATTTCACATTGTGAAATAATTAAAATAATTAACACAAACCAGCTAATTAACCTATCTATTACTTCACGGTTACTTTTTTTTTTTTTTTGGTAGGTGGTGAGAATATTTAAGACCTACTGTCTTACAAATTTCAAGTATATGGTACAGTATTATGAACTATAGTCACCACGCTGTACATTAGATCTTCAGAATTTATTCATCTTCTAAGTGGAAGTTTGTACCCTTTGACCCAATTTCTCCCTCCACGGCCCCTGGCAACCAGCAATCTAATTCTGATAGTAGACCTCAATGTTCTGACAACATACACACAGAAAATAACTATGTGAGGATTGTGGGAATCTTTTCACAATGTATACATATATGAAGACACCACATTGTACACTGAAAATATATACCTCAATATAGAAAAAAGTAACAAGAAATGAAAAAAATAATAAAACAACGAAAAAACCCTCAAAGACCTCATGCTGTTGGAAAGAGACAAGGAACTAGGCAGGCCTTTGTGTGCAAGCCCAGGCTCTGCTCTTTTCCCTGTTAGTTTTCACCCCTTCCTTCCTTTAAATCCTTCCTTTCCCCAATGCGTTGGACTCAAATAACTATTAGGAGGAAAGAAGTGAAAACAAACTAACAAGTGTAGAGCATGTACTATATACCAGACGTTAGACTTTGTTCTCCCTTGTTTATGTTCTCCAACCCATCATCAAATCCTGTCCCTTTAACCTTCACAGTGTCTCCAGAATCCAGACACTGCCCCCTATCTTCCTGCTACCACCCTGGACCAAGCCACTAGCACCTCCCTCTCAGATTACTGCCTTGGCCTTCTAAGTAGACCCTGCTTCTGGTCTTGCCTTTACAGTTTCATCATAGCATAGGAGCCAGTGATCCCTTCACAAAGTCACATCATATCCTGCTTAGAACTTCCAGAGCTCCAGTCTTTTGCAGGGTAAAACCCAAAGCCCTTACATTAGCCTTCAAGGCCCTACAAGATCTGCAACCCACTTATTTACCTGACCTCATCCCCCACCTCTCCATTCCTGTCCCACTCTGATCTAGCCACCCTGGTATCTTTATTGTTGTGTCCAAATGCGAACACGTTCCTGACACAGAGCCTTTGTACCTGAGGTTCCAGCTGCTGGAAAGACTGCCCCATCAAATGTATGCATGAACAGATAAAGGTCCCTGCCAATCACCTTCTATAAAAAATGGAATACTCTCCCGCACTTACCATTAGGCAACCATTTATTTACTTGTTTATTGTCTGTCTCCTTGACCCCTATCTCACCTCCATTGTATTTTCTAAGAGGGCAGGGATGTTTTGTGCACTGCTGTGGCCCCAGCTCCTGGAAAAGTGGTTGGCATAAAGTAGGTCTGAATACATGTTTATGGAATGAATGAGTGAATTGGCACAACAATTGGTGGAGTTAAATACTTTCTCCTATTTCTACAAATGAGGTCAGTGCTGCTCAGAATGAAAAAGTAATTTATGAATACTCAGACAGCTTCTAATAGGTGGAAACAGAAACAGACCCCAGGAAGGTTTTCTAGTCAAGATAGAAAGAAACCAGGAGAGTAGTTATAAAATGGTCATGCAGATAAATAATTTATTATTAAACTATCTTTCCTAACATTGAGATTAGTTCAAAGAGGTTACTTAGAAACAGGCAGTGTCTTATGTCAGGGTAATTGCTAACTGTTTCGGGAAACATTCTCCAAGACAGACCAGAAATAATGTTTAACCAGATATCTGGGCACCCTGTGGCCCAGTCAAATTGATAAATAAAATTAATCACCACATCACTCTAGGTCACAGAAAGACAGGTAGAAAAGAAGGGAATAGTAGGTGTTTTGTCTTGTCTTGTCTCCTTCCTGCCTTCCTTCTTTCCTTCCTTCCTCTCCCTCCATTCGCTTTCCTTCCCTTTTTCCTTTTCTTTTTCTCAATCCCTTCCCCTCCTTTCCCCACCTATTTCTTAGTTTTCTTTCCTCTCTTCGCCATTATGCTTAATTCCATTCTCCCACTTTGGGTTTAACCTGCTAGGCCCTGACTTCCTTGAAAGACTTTCTCTTTGAAACTTATCTTACCACTTGTGATGAGAGCTTCACTTTTAACTCTGTTTCCCCTTGTCTAAATCATTCTTCTCTCAACCCCCTACTCTATCCTCTTGGAGGTTCCTTCTCCAACTGAACACATGATAAGTTATACAACTGTAAATGAAATAGATAGAATGGGAAGAGAATTTAGGTCTGGGTGAAACTTGAACAGGAGGCAAGGGAGGAGTAATGGGGTTGATCTCTCTTGCTAATTCTTCCTCTCTGCTTTGTTCACACCATCTACTCTGAGGCATAAACGTCAACCCCTGGAATTTACACAGGGTAAACTAGATGCCAGCACAGAGTAAATGAAGGCAGTAGAAAACATGTTGAACGATGATGGGAAAGATCATGTACCCATGGTGCAACATTTTGAGCGATTGTAATTTTAACGTTTTAACTAATATTGATTTTCATTTATTTATTTTAAAATTATTTTAAATTTTTATTTATAGAGACAGGGCCTTTCTCTGTCACCCAGGCTAGAGTGTAGTGATGCAACCATAGCTCAGTGTAACCTCGAACACCCGGGCTCAAACAATCCTCTACTTCAGCCTCCCAAGTAGCAGGGAGTATAGGTCGGTGCCACCATGCCTAGCCAATTTTGTAAATTTTTTGGTAGATGGGGTCTTGCTGTATTGCTCAGGGTGGTCTTGAACTCCTAAGCCCAAGTGACCCTTTTGTCTTGGCCTCTCAAAATGCTGGGATTACAGGCATAAGCACTGTGCCCAGACAGTTTTAATTAAGTTAAATTTAGTTAAAATAAATTTTATTTTTCTGTTTTCTGGTTCTTTCTCAGATTATGTATTTTTAAAACAGAAAAAAATGCTTATATTATAATGCTAAGCAAAAATAAAAATTTAGCATTAAGTACAGTCTAGCTACAAATGTATAAAAATTACAGCAGAAAAATAAAAACGAAAGGAAACATACCAGCTTGTTAAGGGTGATTGTGTTTGAATGGTGGTTCTAAGACTTATGTGCATATTGGGGAAAGTTGTTGCTAGTGTTGTATTATCCAGTTTTGTTCCAATGTGCATGTTTTATTTTTATAATAGAAAATATAAAGCATACTTCACTAAAATGATGTCTTTTCTCTCCATTTTTATTAATGTCTTGGGTCCCCAAAAAGCCAATATAAATTATAAAGAGGGCTTATAAGCATCATTCCTTACTTCTTAGTTACTTTCATTTGAAAAATATGTACATTTAATTAAAATGTTATATGAAATATAATTTTAGTAATCTTTCCCTTCCATAAAACAGCACCATGTAGCACTGTAAAAATAATATTAGACAAGAGTTAGGCAATTTAAATCTCAGTTCTGTATCTATCCCCAGTGACCTTAAACAAAACAGCTTCCTCCCCACTTCTGTTTCCCAATATATGATCCTGAGTAGGTTGGGCCAGCTTGTACCTTCTAGTTCTTCCTGCCTCTAAAATACTCTTGCAGTACGCTCTCTTCTTCCGGGGCATTGTAACTAACTTCCCTACTATGTCTCCTGCCTCTCTTCTTTCTACGAGGACATAATGACAATGGTCTAAGATATCGCAGGCTTGGGGATTTTAGCAAAATGTGAGAAATATTTTTTAATTTTTATTTTTCATGAGTACATGTTAGGTGTATATATTTAGGGAATACATAAAATATTTTGACACAGGAATGCAATACATAATAATCGCATCAGGGTAAATGGGGTATCCGTCACCTCAAGCATTTATCCTTTGTGTTACAAACAATATCCTTAAACCTTTTATTTCAAATGTACAATTAATTTATTATTGACTGCAATTACCCAGGTGTGCTCTCAAATACTAGTTCTTATTCATTCTATTTTTTGTACCCATTAAAAAATTTTTAAATAAGCAAGATTACACATGTGGTGAGTTTTGTGACAGATCTAAACCTGTGATACAACTATATTTTTGCCCATGCATATAGCACCATTGCCCTAATGCTGCTTTTCCAACTTTGAGAATCAAAGATATCATAAAGTTCAGCAATATGTTTCTAAAGAAATCATTTGCTAGCCCATCTACAAAATGATTGGCCATGAATGGAAACAGTAGTAGTATACATTTACTGTTACTTCCAGGGGACATTTGATGGAATTCTACAGGAAGGGTCTTAGTGCTGGGGGATGTTTTAAGAGCATAATGCAAGCAGATAGTGACTCTTCTAACCTAACATGGTTGAAAGAAAACCCTGGTACACTCCTGATGAGGCCCTTTGGCCTTTTGAGGCTTTTTCTTATGGAAGTTTATTCTATTAGGTTGGTGCAAAAGTAACTGCGGTTTTTGCAATTAAAAATAATACAGCAATTAAATTAATAAAGTAATTAAATTAACATGAATTGGGTTATTCTTGTTATACTCAACCAAATCAGAGTCGAGAGGCCAGGGGTAAAAAGTACTTGGGGGCACACAGCATCTGCTCCAATAGTTAAATTAGCCACAAGCCCAGCTGTTGAAATGGCCTGCTGTACCCTGTAAGACCAGTTGTAACTAGTAGCTGCTGACATGGCCTGCTGTGATTCTAAACTAGTTTTACCTACTGCTGTCACGCACCAATCAGAACTTGCCAGCTCCCAAGAGCTTCTCTAGTGCCAATGAGCTTTCTTTCAAAACAACAAGTAACATTTCTCCTTCTAGTAAAACCCTCAACCTTTCTTTTGTTCTTCAGACATACTGAAGACCACCTGGTCTGTGTGCATGCCCTAATTTGCAATTCTGGCTTCCCAAATAAAATGTTAAATTTGAAGACTATCTCAATATTTTATTTTGATTTTGACACTCTATTTGCCTTGTTTGTCTAGTCAGTTTGACTACTGCTACTAGACATGGATGTATACCTGTTAAAAGCACAGAACATACAAACCATGGAGCAGAAGGAAGACTGGAATTTCAGAATTATGTAGCTGGTTTGCATATCTGTAAGAAAAGAGTTTGTTGCTGCTGAGACAGTCCAGGGAATAAAAGAGCATGGCAAATTATAATATTATTGATGATGCTGATAATAGTGGCTCTTAGCACTTCCTGTGTTCTAAGCATTGCTCTAAAATGTTGACGGTTTTGTGTTATTTAATCCTCATGATGGATGGCCTTATGAGTAAGGTGTCATTGTTATCTCTATTTGTCTGAGGAGAAGACATAGGGAGGATAAATAACTTGCTCGAGGTCATATGAGAGGTAAATGGAAAAACTGGGGTTTGAACTCAGACGAGTATGACTCTAGAATATGGGCTCTTAGCCACATGACTATTCCCTTTCTGCTAGTCAGTAATTGGCAATTGGTGTGGAATTTACACATGAGTCAGGAGCCACCTAGGCATTCTGGATTTTGTCTGTTGCTCACTTTCTGTTCCCGATACTGAGGCTTCAGCCTGCTGCCTCCATACCTTTCTGCCACATGAGGTTAGGGTTAGGGTCAGGAAGAATATATTGCTACCTACATACCACCCTCTCCTCACACTGCCCCACCCTAATCTGGCCTCTTTCTATGCACATCCTTCTTTCTATCCACATCCAATCCCCTCAAGTGAAAGCATACAACTAGAAACTAAAATAGGAATTTTAACAGACACACTGGTGTATGTTTATTCTTCTTACTCTGTGTTATTTTTTGCTCATTCTAGATTATATTTGCATTTTTTAGTTGTTAATTTAATTATCAGATATTTGAAATATAAAGACAATTTAGAAAACAAAATATATTTCTACCTTCTATTTTTAACAAATAGGGGTTTGAACTCAGACGAGAATGACTCTAGAACATGTGCTCTTAGTGACATGACTATTTCCTTTATATTTCCCCCTACTTGCTCAGATTGTTTTCTTTGGTGAAGAAGTAAATGCTACAGAGGTTGCCAGTGCCTACCCCCATCCTGCCTCCAGCATCTTGATACTTGTTAAGGAAGATACTTCAGGTATATTGGCGTTTGCCTTGCCAAAAAAGGCATTACTTAAGCACGGTATGAGACCTTAGGGATCATATACTCCAACTTCTTTTGACAACTAAGTGCTGAAGATTCTAGGAAGTAGGAAGTAGGCTTCTGGGAATATAGCAGCGTTGGTCACCTAACAATGTTGGTTTTCCTATTACTGATTGACCTGCTGCTATGTCAAGAGTGTTTGCATGAGTGTTGGGCCGAGGGTACCATTCCCATTTGGATCTTTAGAGTTTGTCATATATCTTGGCCCTGTTTACTCGTTTTCCTTCCCACTGCAGCTGGGTTAATTCAAGCCCAAGGAGAATTGCAAGAGTGGTTTCAAATAATCTGCTGTTTATTGTGGCTGGGGAAAGCTTGCCCAGTTATTTAGTCTCTGCTCTGTTCCTATTCCACCTTCCTTATCTTTTGTTTCTTTGTTTCATGACACAGTTAGTCACTGGGGTGGAAATACATCTTTTAGCTACCATAACAGAAAACTTTCCTCCTTATTATCCATGGAGCTGGAGTTAAAACTCAACCTTGGCTGCAGAGAAGAGGAAGCCCTGGATTTGACATTGCTAAGGGAGTTAGAAATATTGCTATTTTCAAAACATGTCACCAGGTCGTTAATTAAACACTAAAATAAGTAACTTGAATCAGTTCAAGAAAACACTTTCCCCCACAGCTCTCATTTTGGCCCATATAAAATACACTTGATTTAAATCTTATTGAAAACTTCTAAGGCTTCCAATCGTCAGCACTACAGATACTAACATAATTTTTTCCAGTTTGTGAAAGGAAGAAAATGGACCTAAAAATATTTGATTATTTCCACTTTCATTGTCTAGCTAATGATAGCAGCATAATTATTGATTTAAGATACCTGCTATTTTGAAGTGCTTGTGGTGTAAAGCTTTGTAAGTTCTGGTTATGTGCTTCACTTTGAGGTTAGTCCTGGAAGCACTTTATTCTTAGGAGATGCTGGGATGGGCTCCTAAATGGGGACATCCATTCTGCAGAGAGTATAAAATCTGACTTGCCTAAAATTCTTGGAGGAGTGATAAATACCATGGCATCTTATTTATTTTTTGCTTTCTACTTAGAACTGCAACTCTGAAATGTTCCAATGAAATTGTTCAATTGCATCATGCAACTCAAGTCAGGAGATGCAAAGCTTTTTCTCTTGATTTCTGGATTTATAGGTCCCAAGTGAACTGAAACTGGTGATTTCTTTCTGCTGAACAGCAGTTTGGAGATGGTGCTTTTGAAATTTTGTAAAGTAACATTTCAGAGAAGTTCCTTTGGTTCTTTTTCCTGGGATACGGTAAGCAGGAGGGAAAAACACAGCTACCCTTTACAATTCTTTTACTGGATAAATATTAAAACACCCTAATTTCACACTGATGTTTCTAAAAGCTTTTGTGCAAGAACCTTGAAAAGCACTATATATTCATACACTTCACACCACTTCTTTTTTCGGTTTGAGAGAGGATTAAACATGACCTTTAAATGCTTATTAGTAAAGTATATTTTACTAGTAAAAATAAAATTAGTAAAGGTGATTTTTTCCATTTCCATTTGTATGTGGAACCCCTTTAGTTGTAGAAATGCAACTTTTAGCTATCCATAAAAGAAAGTTTCTTTTTCTTTTTTTAAATCCCTTCAATAATATGTATTTAGTTGTAATTTACTATTTTCCACTAAATATTCCATAAATTCTCACTGGAGAAGCCACTGGAAGAATGAGCCATGCCCTGTGGAGAGCCTTCATTATGGAGTTCTAGTGGATCGGGTGGGTATGCATCCTGTTTAGATGGCGTCTATCCTGTGGCAGGGACAATAAGATAAATTTTGGTGAAAGGCTTAGCAGGGTCACATCTGGTTAGTGGCATCACATTACTTTTCCCAAGGCAAACTAGAAAAAACATATAAGTCAAGTAGCATATCAAATTAGCAGATATGAAAGTGTTCAGAGGAAAGAGCTGTACATTCAGATTCAGAATGATCCTTTCACCATGTGGCCTGGAAATACCAGAATGATCTAACATCACTGAACCCATTGTTCCAACTATAAAATGCAGACAGTGGCCATTTGCTGTGGAAATTCAATGAGATACTCTCTATATAAATGTTTTCTAGTCTCAAAGATCATGTACCATTGTAACATGCCTTATAACTTTGTCATGTCTTATGCTTTGGTCAAACTGATACCCATTTCTTTAATGGACTTCATTAAAAAAAATTAACTTTGTAGATTCTGGATATTAGCCCTTTGTCAGATGAGTAGATTGCAAAAATTTTCTCCCATTCTGTAGGTTGCCTATTCACTCTGATGGTAGTTTCTTTTGCTGTGCAGAAGCTCTTTAGTTTAATTAGATCCCATTTGTCGATTTTGGCTTTTGCTGCCGTTGCTTTTGGTGTTTTAGACATGAAGTCCTTGCCCATGCCTATGTCCTGAATGGTACTACCTAGGTTTTCTTCTAGGGTTTTTATGGTATTAGGTCTAACATTTAAGTCTCTAATCCATCTCGAATTAATCTTCATGTAAGGAGTAAGGAAAGGATCCAGTTTCAGCTTTCTACTTATGGCTAGCCAATTTTTCCAGCACCATTTATTAAATAGGGAATCCTTTCCCCATTTCTTGTTTCTCTCAGGTTTGTCAAAGATCAGATGGCTGTAGATGTGTGGTATTATTTCTGAGGACTCTGTTCTGTTCCATTGGTCTATAGCTCTGTTTTGGTACCAGTACCATGCTGTTTTGGTTCCTGTAGCCTTGTAGTATAGTTTGAAGTCAGGTAGCGTGACGCCTCCAGCTTTGTCCTTTTGATTTAGGATTGTCTTGGCAATGCGGGCTCCTTTTTGGTTCCATATGAACTTTAAAGCAGTTTTTTTCCAATTCTGTGAAGAAACTCATTGGTAGCTTAATGGGGATGGCATTGAATCTATAAATTACCTTGGGCAGTATGGCCATTTTCACGATATTGATTCTTCCTATCCAATATACAAGGAAAAAACAAACAACCCCATCAAAAAGTGGGCAAAGGATGTGAACAGACATTTCTCAAAAGAAGACATTCATACAGCCAACAGACACATGAAAAAATGCTCATCATCACTCACCATCAGAGAAATGCAAATCAAAACCACAATGAGATACCGTCTCACACCAGTTAGAATGGCAATCATTCAAAAGTCAGGAAACAACAGGTGTTGGAGAGGATGTGGAGAAATAGGAACACTTTTACACTGTTGGTGGGATTGTAAACTAGTTCAACCATTATGGAAAACAGTATGGCAATTCCTCAAGGATCTAGAACTAGATGTACCATATGACCCAGCCATCCCACTACTGGGTATATACCCAAAGGATTATAAATCATGCTGCTATAAAGACACATGCACATGTATGTTTATTGCGGCACTATTCACAATAGCAAAGACTTGGAATCAACCCAAATGTCCATCTATGACAGACTGGATTAAGAAAATGTGGCACATATACACCATGGAATACTATGCAGCCATAAAAAAGGATGAGTTTGTGTCCTTTGTAGGGACATGGATGCAGCTGGAAACCATCATTCTTAGCAAACTATCACAAGAACAGAAAACCAATCACCGCATGTTCTCACTCATAGGTGGGAACTGAACAATGACATCACTTGGACTCGGGAAGGGGAACATCACACACTGGGGCCTATCATGGGGAGGGCGGAGGGGGGAGGGATTGCATTGGGAGTTATACCTGATATAAATGACGAATTGATGGGTGCTGACAAGTTGATGGGTGCAGCACACCAACGTGGCACAAGTATACATATGTAATAAACCTGCACGCTATGCTCATGTACCCTAGAACTTAAAGTATAATAATAAAAAAAAAAAGAACAGAAAAAAAAAAAAAAACTTGTAAAGGAACAATGGTAGGTTTGTAGAATTGAGGTCTGAGATACGAGATGTATTTGCAAGGACAAAACGCAACAGCTATCTTGGCTTGAACTCCACTGCCCTCTCTCTAGAGGGAAGTGTCAAGAAAAATTAGACCCTGAAGGATAAGGCTGAAGCTTGACTGTGCCATTTATTAGCTGTATGATGTGAGGCTAATTACTGGCCTTCTCTGAAACTTTTTCCTCTTTTAGGTGTTGTAATAATCCTATCTCTTAGAGTTATATTGAGGATTGCCTAAGACACCAGCACACCTAATATATAATGCTCTGCAGATGAAAATAATCATAACTTGGAAATAGGGCTTACTGTGTATCAGGTATGGTTTTAAACACCTTAAAAGTATGAACTCTGAATTTTCACAGTATCCCAAGGGATTGATGAAATTTTAATCACCATTTTATAGGTGGAAAAAGTTATGAAAATAAGATTAATTAATTTGCTCAGTATCAGACAACAAATAAGTGGCAGAAGCAGGCTTTAAGTGCAGGGCAGACTGGTATTGGGGTATGTGTGCCTAACCATTACACCAACCTTCCTCTCTAACCAGGAAGGATCTGTTCTGTAAAGGAATCCAACGCCTTGATTTTGATTAATGGAACATGTATGCCTTAGTTATATGCATCATACTTTGAATTCTGTGGAAACTTCTTGTAGAAACTTTCCTAAAATAATGACCTAGAATAACATAATTATTGTGTAGTAATAAACAAGATACAATGGATTCACAGCATATACAGATTTTCAAATACTTAGATTTTTACATACACCACTGAGAGAAGCAGTGTATTATTTGATTAGATTAACTGCCAATGCTATCCTTGTAACTGTATTAGCACATTCTTAATGGTGTCTTTTCTTGGAGATTTCTTTAGTACCATATAATTTAATAGTTTGCATCAAAAGTTATTGCCCAAGACCATGGGAACCCACCTCTTGCATCAGCATGACCTGGATGTGAGACGTGGAGTCAAAGGAGATAATTTTGGAGCTTTAATATTTGACTGGCCCGCTGGATTTTGGACTTGCATTGGGCCTATAGCCTCTTTGTTTCGGACAACTTCTCCCATTTAGAATGGCTGTATTTACCCAGTGCCTGTACCCACATTGTATCTAGAAAGTAATTAACTTGCTTTTGATTTTATAGGCTCATAGGCAGAAGGAAGTTGGCTTCTCTCAGATGAGACTTTGGACTGGTCATTTGAGTTAATGCTGAAATGAGCTAAGACTTTGGGTGACTGTTGGAAAGGCATGATTGGTTTTGAAATGTGAGGACATGAGATTTGGGAGGGGCCAGAGGCCGAATAACATGGTTTGGCTGTATCCTCACCTGAGTCTCATCTTGAATTCACACATGCTGTGGGGGGACCCAGTAGGAGGTAACTGAATCATAGATGCAGGTCTTTCCTGTGCTGTTCTTGTGATAGTGAATAAGACTCATAAGATCCGATAGTTTTAAATAGGAGAGTTTTCCTGCACAAGCTCTTATTTTCTCTCTGCCACCATGTGAGCGTGACTTTCAGCTTCCGCCATGATTGTGAGGCCTTCCCAGCCACATGAAACTATAAGTCCATTAAACCTCTTTCTTGTGTAAATTGCCCAGTCTTGTGTATATCTTTATCAGCAGCATGAAAACGAACTACTACAGTTATTTCAGTAAGTGTTTTTGTACATCTGCAGAAGTAGCCTGGAGTTACAAGGCTTTATTCGTTTCTGACTTTGGACAAATTCCATAAATTCTCTGAGTCCTATTAGTATTCTAATCTGCAAGGTAGGAGTATAATCCTTCCTGTGTCTACAGTGAGAATCAGATGAGAGCATTGATGTAAACATCTTCTGCAAACTCTCAAGTGCTATCTAAATATTAAGGATCCTTATTTAGTGTCAAGGGAGTTCCAGGATTTCATGTGATTGCTGATTTAAGTGCCTAGAGAGCTGGGAGGTGAAATCTACTTTTCTCAATTTAAAATATTGGCCAGTCATCCAAGATATCACCCCCTTGGGAATCTATGGGGCTTAGACCACATTGCTTAACTGATTCCCATGGGAGGTATTGGCTCATCAAGAGAGATGATTTCTATGAATCAGATAAGGGCTGGCGTGGTTGATCTCCATGATCCCAACTCTGAGAATTTAATTTGAAAATTAAAACAGAGGAAGCTTTTCTGCAACTTTACTCAACCTGCAAATTAAAACTTCAAAGTTATTTAGTAATAGCAATTTATAGCAGAACAGTTGCAAAGAAAACTAAACACAATCACCATCAGTCTTTTGAGTGAGCTCCAATTTTCCACAGGAAATGGAGAACTCTTTTTCATTTTAGCCATAGGAGCTGGTATTGTTTATTTCCTCATCCATATGTTTTGTGTCTGGAAATGTTTCAAGATTCTCCAGCCCAGCAGGTCATCTTCTCTCCTCCTTCTTGAAGTTCACTCATCTCTTCCTCTTCTCCTTACAGTTCCTACAGGTTCTCAACTGTTCTCTTCCTCTTACTCAGTGTTCTTCACATTTTTTCCTGCCCCCATCTTTCAGTCCTCCCTCCTTTACCTCATGTGCTGAGTTTTACTTTTGCACATCTAAAAGCGTTGTGAATTAAAGTCAGGAGCTCTAGTTCTACTATCTTTTCCTCCAGCATCAAATGAGATCCACCTGGGGAATTGGAGGCATAGGAGGAACAAATGAGCCTGTAGTCAGAGACAAACCATTTTGGAGAGAGTAGACAACATTGTCTTTCAAACAAGGGCAGGCTGCCTGCTTTTGGCCTCCTTGGAGGAGCTCTATCCTACCAAGCCTCGTGCTTTTCCCGATAGCAGCCCTGGCTTCCCTGTCTCCGGACTTTCCTGGCTGTCCCCTGGCTGTCCTTCAGCCCCTCTCTATGCCTTTCTGAACTCTTCACAATTCTGCCAGTTTCAGAATGATTTGTGATTTCTGTATCTCAAATAGTAGTTCTAGAAAGGGATCTCCCTGGTGTCCTGGTCTCATTTTGCTGGGATGTTCACTATCCTAAGCCAGATAATGGAACAGGAGAAAAGTTGAGATTCGTGCTAGCTCTTGTCCTGTCTCACTGACAGGTTGTCACTTTTTCTGAAGTTTCCAGGCCTGATGTGAATGTCATGGTCTGAAGCATAAATGTTCCCTCTTGGTGACTCTGTTCACTTCACATTCAAAATAAGGCAAATGTGTGCTATTATTTATTTTATAATGCTCTTGCTTTCAGCTAAAAATTGCGTTAATGATATTTGAAGAATTAAAATTCTTCATTTGGCCTCATCAAATTATTTTGTGTCATTGATGTATTTGACTTTCCTTTGGATAATATCATATTCAATTTTGTCGTAGTTAGAAAAGTTGTTTTTTGTTCTCAGATTTAAGTCTGCCTGTCCCCCTGTTTGCTATGTCATTCCTGATTGTATCCACTTTCCCCCTACCAAGATCACACAGTATAATTTCTTCCTCTCTGGAGTGTTTAGAGCTTTTAAAATCTTGCACATCATAAATGAAAAGCTGCTGGGTATTTGAACTTTGCAAGTACAAATACTCAATGGAGAGTCAATACAGTATAAGGGTATGACAAATGAAACAGTGTTTTTGACATGACTATTTGTTCTTATAAATTCGAGTGATTCTTGACCCACTAGTGCTGCAGCCTAAACTATAAGAAATTCCTTAAATATTTTAATACTGCCACATGTTGATTTCTATCACATTCTCTGTAGGACTTTGGTAATACTCATGTCAGTCACAATGTGTTGCCTCTTTTACTTAAGCTCAAGAATTTATTCTCTGCCCACATTTTAGAAATGTAAAAGGCACTTTTACTGTAAATATTTAGGTTAAATTGTAGTATTTGTTTTTTTAAAGCAAAGATCTTGGTGTGTATATTTTTCAGATTATAATTTGTTCAGATATAGTAGGATGGGTATATAACTTTACTAATGAAGAAAGTTAATGAAAGCAAATTGGCAGAACCAGAGAAGATACAGCAGGTAGAGAATACTAAAACCCCATGTTTACATAAAATGTAAATACATCTGTTTGAGTACCTCAGTGTGGCCTTACCATTAGTTCTGTCAGTAAACATTCCAAACTTACTGGGTTTTACAAACATTTCTTAGCACTACAGCTTCATTTGAATAATAATAATAATAATAAATTATACTTTCTAAAATGCTCACTGCATACCTGGCACTATATTAAACACCTACACATGTTACCACATTTTATCCTTAGGACAACTTGGTGCCATAGATATTATTATTGTCATTTTAAAAAAATATATCTCTAGGGCTGTGGTTGGAGAAATTAGATAACTTGCTAAGTTATACGGCAGTTTAAGCCAGAGTTTGAGTGCATTTCTTTCAGGCTAGAGACCTTGTCCTCAAGTATGTTGTTAACTGGGAGGAAAACTCATCTTTGAAGAAGTTGAGAGCCTCTCACAAAGGGTACCATGTTAACCTGTGGAAAGTGGACTTCTTTCACTTGTTTCCTTCCTTGTCAGAGCCCATTGACCTGACAAGAGAGAGATGGAAGATCCTTTCCAAATGTATCTTAAATATATATCTTTTTCTTGAGCACACTGAAGTTTACCACTCTTCTCTCTCTTTTGTAAAAACAGAGTCTTAAATGATTAAACTGCAGTGTATTTCCCAATCAAATTTCCCTTCTGGTTGAGGAGGCAAGTAAAAGACTGGCATTAGTCTCCAGTTTTGGAGCAGTTAGTATGAGATACATGAGAGTGGTAAGAGTGATCATATAGATGAAAAGTGGTGAAACAATAGCAGTATTTCAACATTCTGTTTATTTCAACACTTGAGGCTTAAGGAAAGCCCAAGATTTTGGTCAAGTGCTCTACTTTTGTTGTTAGTGAAGGAGCTGCAGTCTGGAATAATTCTAAAAGGCCAGATGTTTGTTCTACAAAAATTTGAACATTATGTTTGATTCTCATATGGAATGTTACAGGAATACTAGGATAAAGTCTGGTGGCACTGAAGAATAGCAGAATCTTTATGTGGGAAAGAAACCAAGAGAATTATTGAGGTCAGATTGACTAACAATTTCAGATTGGTTCAGGTCAGGGCCAGAGCTATCCATGTGGTTGACTATAGCGTAAAGATCCACCTTAGGAAACTTTTTCTGGTTAATTGGCTAATGTTGTTTCATTCTGTCCTTGGTAAATACAGTGTGAGGGTACTTACAGGATGGCAAAGAAATATGTTTTACTTGCAAAAATTATGATGATTTACATATTTTAAAAATGGGCCTGGGAAATGATTTGCAAAACCATAGGAGAATAGACTGATGCCTTGTTATGTTATTTGCCATACACAGAAAAATAATTGTATTGCTTTGCCTTCTTTTAATGTAAGATACAATCATTTTCTAATGTAGAAACAGTTGAGCCTTATTTTATTTCTTTGAAAAGTACTTTAGAATTGAGAGCATTAACAAACCATTAACTCAAAATGTGGAAAAGAATTCTTACTGGTAAAAATCATGTCAAAACCTTTGGGCTCTTAAAATCAACCACATGTTGATTACAGCATCTTTGGAAAGGTAGAAAGAAGTTGGAAAAATGTTCAGTTAGCACCTCTGTATTCCCAATTTATTCTATACCTTTTGTAAGATTAAAACTCTCTGCAATGACTTTCTGTTGGGAATTTCATTAATAAATTTAGAAGGTTTAAGGTTTTGGAATCAAAAGAATCTGTTCAAATTGTAGCTTTGTCATTTACTAGTCATACGTCTTTAATGCTTACCTTAATTATTTTTTCACTTATTTATTTTTAGTTTTTCTCATCTGTACAATGGAAATAAGCAGTATTTCCCTTATAGGATGGTTGTGAAAAGTAACAAACAATGCATACAAGTTGCTTAACAATTTAATGATATGTAGGAACTGATAATTTTGTAAATATATTTTATTATCATCAACATTAATAAAGGTCAATTATTATTTAACTTTTATTAAATAAATACTGAACTAAGATATGTACAGAGAACTAAGATGTATACAGAGAATTACACTACTCTCTGTGGTCTTTACATTTTATCTCAAGGTATATGAATAATGGCAATACCAAATTAACGTAGTCTGAGCCACATGGGGTATCATTTCCTATCCAAATGGTTCTCAGGTTTGGAAAGGATGTGAAAGAGAACTTTTGTCCAACAAGGAGAAGGGCTGGGAGTAGATGAAAGGTGTCTGTGAGCATGGGCCAACTTCTCAGGAATTGAGCCAGGCTGGTTCCCACCTACTTAGCTTTTATGTGGTACCTCTTCTCGGTGCCCCTTTACCTCAGTTTGATACTTGGGGTTTTTATGTCTCCTTGCATGTTCACCACCTGACCCACCCTCAGAAATTCTCTGAGACCAAATACCCTCCAGTGTATAAGGTTGCAGTTCCACCGCTGCAGTGCTGCCCCGCTGGGGTGCAGGCCTTAGCAGGAGAAGGCATGTCAGAGTTATGGTCAGAAGCAGGTGAAGTATTCCCAGTCTCTAGGGCCATCTCCTCCTAAACAATGTGTTGCTTAATAATGACCTGGGGAAACACATCCATCAGAGTAGTAGGCTTAAATAACTCAGCCCCCCAAATGCTAATTTTAGATGCTTAATAAAATGCTCTGTTTCAAGGTATGTTCTTCTTTCATAGTTGGAAAAGCCATCTCTTCTGGGTTGTCTTGGAGGTTCCATTTCAGGATGGAAAATTGTCCATCTATATTTCTACCAGAAATTTCTTTTGTTCTTCACTCTCATCTGGTTAGAACTGTGCCCTGCATATCTTTTTTCCTCTCTGACATTTCAGTGGGTAGCCAGGCACAAGGACCAAAGGGCTATCCGAAATATGAACATGGGTTTACTGTCATGTTTTTTTAAAAAATAAAGCTCCTTTTAAGAACTTTCTTAAATTTGTCTATCAAAATGGCCATGAATACAATTTTCTGAGAGTTTGCATGAAGCCATAATACAACACAAATGATTTCAATTAATATTTGGTTCAAAGGTTACATGTGATATTTTAAGTACTGTGCATTTCAAATGCATGAGATTTGCTTTCATATTGAATAGATGTAATCAAATGAAGCAAATTTCAGTGGTCCAGGGAAAGTAACAGAACAGCTACCTAAATTCAATCACTCTCCTCCATTTCCATCCTTCTGGTTGGTTTCACCATGAGCATGATGAGCTAACCAGTTACTTGATTGACTAGTAGGAGAAGTCCTACCTATCACAACTGGTAAGCTTTATAATCTTTTGTTGAAAGTTAACAGAGCCCTGTGGACATTCCAAACAACTTTGGCACTAAAAGAACTCTCATAGCTATTTCCTGCAGAAAACGGCAAGAGTATTACAGCAGAGTTGAGGATTTTCCTCAGAGAATAAGGGTAATTTGGAACTTCAGCTCACATTTTAAAATCAATCTTTATGTAAGGTGAGCGTATCTTAGCACATACCTGTTGTCCTGGCATAATTATTAGTAGTGCCCCTTCCAACTCTCAAAGTGCCTGGTTTGGGACAGTTAATTTTATGGTCACACTAGTAACGAGGTACATATATGGGAATTTGGAGCCTGAGCAATGCCTCTGCCATTTTATTGTCAATATTAGAGTATATATAAAAGATATAAACCTGGCAGCAAATATGACTTGTAGAATTATTAATGTTCTTAAAAGTTCTATTGTAATAAATGCTCTTTGTCAAGTGTCTAGTATCTGAGTTTTTAATTATGTTCTTTGTGCAAACCTTGAATTAATCACAGACTAAAATGTGTATTTATTTATTTATTTATTTATTTATTTATTTATTTATTTGAGACGGAGTCTCACTCTGTCACCCAAGCTGGAGTGCAGTGGCCGGATCTCAGCTCACTGCAAGCTCCGCCTCCTGGGTTTACGCCATTCTCCTGCCGCAGCCTCCCAAGTAGCTGGGACTACAGGCGTCCGCCACCTCACCCGGCTAGTTTTTTTTTTTTTTTTTTTTTTTTGTATGTTTTTTTAGTAGAGACGGGGTTTCACCATGTTAGCCAGGATGGTCTCGATCTCCTGACCTCGTGATCCGCCCGTCTCGGCCTCCCAAAGTGCTGGGATTACAGGCTTGAGCCACCGTGCCCGGCCATAAAATGTTTATTACTTCCACCTCATCTCATTTTAAACAGAGTAGAGATGTCCTATAAAAACAAAGAAAACAGGAAAAAATAAGGGAAGAAAATTGGTGAAAGAAGGGAGTGAAGTTAGTAAAAGTAAGATGAATCCTGGAACATATTTCTTACTCCAAAGATATGCTTTAAAGTCTTATAGCAGCAGGCAGAAATTCTGTTTTTTAGGTTCCTGGAAGCCAGTAAAATAAATGTGATCAGTTACATGATTCACAGTGTCTACACAGAAGAAAAAAAAATGGTAGGGTTATGAGAGACATTCATATTGTTCAAGATCAATAATAACTACAATGGAAACATCAAGGTGCTCCTGATGTTTCCCCTTCCTCTGGCAGCCCTGCCATAGCAATTCCCCTCAACGTGTTCCCCAAGGTCCAACTCTCATACTATTTCAATATTTTCTTACATCATTTTTTCACCTGGCTGTCAATGGGGCCAGAGTGTGATAGACTACTTCCTTATGTAAGCCACAGCAGTCAGTGAAATAACTTATTAATCAGAGTTTTTTTGTATTCGAGTTAACCTGACTCTGCATCTGTCATCCTAGGCCACTTCCTTGAACACCAGCTTCCCTAGGAATCCATTCTATATATAAGATATATACTCTATATATCTTATATATATCTGTATATAAGATATATACTCTTTCCCCTTATTGCCTGCCCTCCTTGCCTGGTGCATTCCCCTCCCAATCTTTTCTTCTACTGCCTTTCATCTCAACCCTTCCCACACATTTTGCCATCACCGGTATCCCCAACATCTTCTTCCCTTCTATTTTATCCTATGATGTCACTCTCTCTTTTATTTGCCTCATGCCATTGGGCTTGGATTGGATTGTGTCTCCCTTATTTTTCTACTTCCAGGTCAATACCTCCTCATTTCTGTGTGCAAGTGTTTATTCTTTGAGGTCAGTTTCACTGTTAAATGATCATCCCTTTCTTGCCCCAATTTCTGCATATGAGGTCTTATATTTAGGTCTTATATCTTGTATTAGGTCTTATATTTGGTCTTATATCTTATACTTAGGTCTTATATAAGTTTTGTTTTTGTGTATGACGTAAGATAAAGGTCCAATTTCATTCTTTTGCATGTGGAAATTTAGTTTTCTCAGCACCATTTATTGAAGACACCATTCTTCTCCTGTTGTATCCTCTTAGTGCCCTTGGCACCAAAAATTAGTTGACCATATATGGATTTATTTCTGAAACACTCTGTTCTGCTCCACTGGTCTATAAGTCTGTTTTCTATGCCAGTATCATATTGTTTTGATTACTATAGCTTTATAATATAATTTTAAATAAGGAAGTGTGATGCCTCCAACTTATTTTTTCTTTCTTAGAATTGTTTTGATTCTTTGGGATCTTTTATAGTTCTTTACAAGTTTTAGTATTGTTTTCCTATTTCTAAGAATGCCATTAAGATTTTGATAGAGACTGTGTTAAATCTGTATATTGTTTTGAGTAACATGGACATTCTAACAATATTAATTTTTATGATTCATGAGCATGGGATCTCTTTCATTCATTTGTGTCTTCTTCAGTTTCTCTCATCAATGTTTTGTAGTTCTCAGTGCACAGATTTTTCACCTCCTTGCTTAAATTTATTCTTAGGTATTTTGTTTTATTTTTTGGATGCTATTGAAAATGAGATTGTTGGCCGGGCGTGGTGGCTCAAGCCTGTAATCCCAGCACTTTGGGAGGCCGAGACGGGCAGATCACGAGGTCAGGAGATCGAGACCATCCTGGCTAATATGGTGAAACCCCGTCTCTACTAAAAAATACAAAAAAAAGAACTAGCCGGGCGACGAGGCGGGCGCCTGTAGTCCCAGCTACTCGGGAGGCTGAGGCAGGAGAATGGTGTAAACCCGGGAGGCGGAGCTTGCAGTGAGCTGAGATCCGGCCACTGCACACCAGCCTGGGCGGCAGAGCAAGACTCCGTCTAAAAAAAAAAAAAAAAAAGAAAATGAGATTGTTTCTTGATTTGTTTCTTGATTTGTTTTTTCAATTAGTTGTTTTCTGTGTATACAAATGCTACTGATTTTGGTGTGTCAATTTTATATTCTGAAAGTTTATTAAATTCATTTATTAGTTTTAACAGTTTTGGGGTGGAATCTTTGGGTTTTTCTACGTATAGGATCATGTTAGCTGCAGAGAGAGATAATTTTATTTCTTTATTTGGATGCCTTTTCTTTACTTTTCTTGTCTGATTGCTTTTGCTATTATCTCCAGTACCATGTTGAATCTAAGTGATGAGAGTGAGCATCCTTCTCTTGTACTGGATCTTGGTAGATAAGGTTTCAGTTTTTCTCCATTGATTATAATGTTAGCTGTGGGTTTTTCATAAATGGCCTTTACTATGTTGAGGACCTCTTCTTCTGTACCCAAACTGTTGAGAGTTCTTTATCAAGAAAGAATGTTGGACTTTGTCAAATGATTTTTCTCCATCAATTGAGGTGATCCTGTGGTTTTTATCTTTTTTTTTTTTGTTAATATGATGTATCACACTGATAGATGTGTGTATTTTAAGCCAGTCTTGCCGTGCCAGGGATAAATCCCATTCAGTCATGATATATAATTTTTTTGATATGTTGTTGGATTTAGTTAGCTAATATTTTACCTAGGATTTTTCCATCAGCGTTCATCAGATAAACTAATCAGTAGTTTTATTTTCTTGTGATATCTTTCTGTGGCATAGGTATTAAGGTGATGCTGACCTCGTAAAATGTGTTTAAAAGCATTTTCTCAAGGTCTGTTTTTCTCAGTAGAGTTTAAGAGGTATAGATATTGATTCTTATTTGAATGTTTACTAGAATTCAATTGAGAAGGCATCTGGTCTTAAGCTTTCCTTTGTTGGGAGGTTTTTGATTCTTTTATTTATTTGTTATTGGTCTGCTCAGGCTTTCCATTTCTTCTTAATTCAATCTTGGTAGGTTGTATCTTTCTAGGAATTTACTTGTTTCCTCTAGATTATTCAATTTGTTGGCATATAATTATTCATAATAATTCCTTATTTTTTTATTTGAGGCATGTGTTTTACTTTCTTCAGTTTCATTTCTGATTTTATTTGAGTCTTCTTTCTTTTTTCTTAGATTAGCAAAGGCTTGTCAATTTTGTTTATTTTTTAAAAAACCAAACTCTTAGTTTTAGTTTTGTTGATTTGTTTTATGGTTTTTCTCTATTTGATTTATTTCTATTATGACTTTTATTATTTTGCTTCTGCTCACTTTAGGTTTATTTTGTTCTTTTCTGGTTTCTTGAGTTCTTGAGGTGTAATATTAGACTGTTTATTTGGAACCTTTCTTCTTCTTCTTCTTCTTCTTTTTTTTTTTTTTTTTTGAGGCAGAGTCTCGCTCTGTCGCCCGGACTGGAGTGCAGTGGCCGGATCTCAGCTCACTGCAAGCTCCGCCTCCCAGGTTTAGGCCATTCTCCTGCCTCAGCCTCCCGAGTAGCTGGGACTACAGGCGCCTGCCACCTCGCCCGGCTAGTTTTTTTTTGTATTTTTAGTAGAGACGGGGTTTCACTGTGTTAGCCAGGATGGTCTCAATCTCCTGACCTCGTGATCTGCCTGTCTTCGCCTCCCAAAGTGCTGGGATTACAGGCTTGAGCCACCGTGCCCGGCCTAATCTTTCTTCTTTTTTAATGTAAGTGTTTATTGTCATAAAATTCTCTCTTAGAATTGTTTTTGGTACATTCCATAGATATTGGTATGTTGGGTTTATATTTTCATTTGTCTCAAGATATGTTTTAATTTCCATTTCGATTTCTTCTTTTACTCATTGGTTTTTCAGGAGCATGTTGTTTCATTTCCACATATTTTTCAATTTTCCAGCATTCCTCCTGCCATTAATTTCTAGTTTCGTATTATTGTGGTCTGAAATGATATGAGAGACAATTTTAATCTTCTTAAATTTGTTAAGACTTGTTTTGTGGCCTAACGTATGGCTTATATTGGAAAACGTTCCATGTGCACTGGAGACAATATGTGTTCTGCTGTTGTTAGATGGAAAGTCCTCTGTAGGTTTGGTAGGTCTATTTGGTCAAAACTGCAATTTAAATCCAATATTTATCAATTTCCTGTGTGTTTGAGCTATGAATTGTTGAAATTGGGATATTAAAATTATCTACTGCTGGGCACGGTGGCTTGTGCCTCTAATCATAGCACTTTGGGAGGCCAAGGTGGGAGGATAACTTGAACTTAGGAGATTGAGACCAGTCTTGGTAACATAGTGAGACCTTGACTCTACAAAAAAAAAAAAAAAAAAAAAAGTGCATGCTTGTAATTCCAGCTACTTGGGAAGCCGAGAGGATCACTTAAGCCCATTAAGTCGAGGTTGCAGTGAGCCATGATTGTGCCACTGCACTCCAGTCTGGGCAACAGAGTGAGAACCTGTCAGAAGAAGGAAAGAAAGAAAGTAAGCAAGTAAGCAAGAGACAGAGAGAGAGAGAGAGAGAAATGAAAGAAAGGAAGGAAAGAAAGAAAAAAGAAAAGAAGGAAAAAAGGAAGAAACAAAGGAAGAAAGAAGGGAAAAAAGGAAGAAAGGAAGAGAGAAAAGAAAGGAAAAAAGGAAGAAAAGAAAGAGAAGGGAACAAAGGAAGAAAAAAGGAAAGAAGAAAGGAAGGAAGGGAAAAGGAAAGAAGAAAAGAAGAAAGGAAGAAAAAGAAATTTTCTTCTATTGTCATATTATCTATTTCACTCTTCATGTTTATTAATTTTGCTTTATGTATTTATATGTTCTGATGTTAGGTCCATATATATTTACAATTAATATGTACTCTTAATGACTTGACCCCTTTGTCATTAAATAATGATCTTTGCCTCTTGCAACAGTTTTGACTTGAAGCCTATTTTATCAGATAAAACTGTAGCCACCCCTACTCTCTTTAGGTTTTCATTTGCATGGAATATCTTTTCATCCTTTCATTTTCAGCCTTTGTGTGTCCTTAAAGCCTAATTAGGTCTCTTCTAGGCAGCATATAGCTGCATCTTGGGTGTGTGTGTGTTTTTTTTTTTTAATCCATTAAGCTATGCTATGTCTTTTGATTGAATAATTTAATTCATTTATATTTATGGTTATTATTGACAGGTCAGGAGTTATCACTGTCACTTTGTTCTTGTTTTCTTGCTGTTTGGTAGTTCCTTTGTTCTTTTCTTCCTCTCTTATTGTCTTCCTCTTTGACTTGACAGTTTTCTAGAGTGCTAAGCTTTGATTCCTTTCTTTTTATCATTTGTGTATCTGCTGTAGTTCTTTTGTCTTGTGGCTACCATGAGGCTTACACAAAACATTACAATTATAATCTATTCCAAGCTGTTAACAACTTAACTTCTATTGCATATAAAAACTCTAGACTTTGGCCCTCCCATTCCGTAATTTGTTTTGATGTTACAATTTACATCTTTCTACATTGTGTATTTCTAAGCAACTTATTGCAGTTTTAGCTATTTTTGACCATCTTTACTTTTAAGCTATATACTGGAAATAGATATGATTTACACACCACCTTTATGGAACTGGTGTATTCTGGATTTGATGCATTTCCTCCTACCAGTGAGTTTTATACTTTCATGTTTGTTTGTGATGGCATTATTGTCCTTTAATTTCTGCTTGAAGAAGTCCTTTAAGCATTTCTTGTAAGGCAAGTCTTGTCTCAGCTTTTGCTTGTCTGGGAAAGACTATTTCTATTCATTTCTGAAGGGCAGATTTTCTGTGCATAGTATTCTTGGCTACCAGGTTTTTTTTTTTTTTCTTTCTTTCAGCACTTTAAATATATCATCCCATTCTCTCCTGGCCTGCAAGGTTTTTGCTTGGAAATCTTCTGGTAGTTTAATGGGCATTCCTTTATATGTAACTTGATGCTTTTCCCTTGCTGCTTTTAAAGTTCTTTTTTTGTCTTTGAATTTTGGCAGTTCTGGTTTCAAGATTCCAGTTCCCTTAGGGACAGGGCATTACCTCAGCTTGACTCTAAATGGAGGGTGCACTAATGACTGGTAGAGGTCATGAGGTGGCTGTGGTAGCTTGTCCTTAGTAGATAAGATGTAGTAGCATCTCTGCTTGGGTATGGCATGATATGAGGTGGGCATGGTGCAGTAGCAACTGAGCCTCAGGAATGGAGAGATATGATACCTATTTGCCCCCAGAGTGTGATGCACTTTGGCAGTGACTCAAATTATAAGATGTTGCAGAGCAGTAGCAGCTTGGGCCATGAGGTGCAATGCACAGTGTCATCTCCTTCTTTGGGAGTATCTCAGTTGTGTGGGCTCTGTGAGCTTCCTTAACTGGGTTCAGAGCCTTTGAGGGTTGCAGGAATCTCCAGTAGCAAAGACCCAGTTGTCCATGGTGGTAATGGGGTCTTCTGGGGTCCTCTTGCTTACCTTTCTCTGCAGGGAGAAGACATTCCTGGTTCTAAACTAGTCAAAATTTGGGGAGTGAAGTGGCAGAGGTGAAGTGTCTCCTTCCTTTTTCTGTGTGCCCATCCTGGGTTTCTATGCTCTACAGGATTTCTACTGCTTCTCTGCTGTTCTCTGGTGCTCTCCTTTTGTTACTTTAGTAGTTTTTTGTTGTTTTAGGGTTTTTTGAGGGGCAAAGGAGTGCTAGGAGCTTCTAATTTGCCATCTTGCTGATGTCACTCCCAATTTTACAATTACACATTATATATAAGATAAAATTTAACTCTCTCTCTATATATATATAATATATATGAAGCTGTTCTCTATAAAAGCTTAGACTCAACTTTCCATGTCATTACTGTATAACCACTAGTGGTATCACACTTTATTGTATCATTAAATTCTGTTTAATTTCTCACTGTCTAAATGCTTTTTATCTCATTCCAGATGATACTTCTATTTTCACAGCACTTTAGTATTTAAAGGGCCTATATATCATGAGAGGACATGACCCAGGTATGCTGAAATCTTATTTCTAGTGTCTACAACAGGTTACCCCTACCTCATTTAACTTTGGACTTATGCACTTGCAATCTGAGTCTCTGGGGCACTTGATTTGCATTAGCTATATACAGTTTCCAGCTTTCTGGAAGTCCAGCATTGCATAATCTTGAGGGAAGGAAATTTAGCTATGTGCTATTTGTGTGTGTGTGTGTGTGTGTGTGTGTGTGTGTGAATTATACCTATAGTGATTGGCTTGCTACAGCTTTCTCTTTTTTACTTGGGATTGTGTTTCCTGTTTATATGAACTGGGGTGATCCAGAGGCCTCCACAGGCAATAAATCCTGCAAAGGCAGAAAAGATAGGAAAACATTCTTTCCCCTAACACAATTCACAAGGTGGCTCTGGAGCCTACAGTACAGTTTTTATGGTTTTAAAAATGTTCTAATATGGATGTGCCCAAGGAAGAATTAAGAGCAGCAGAGCATTTCTCTATTCCAATTCTCATTCAGAAAAAGCTCTAGGAAACAGATAAGAGATTATGGACAGGAATAGAATCATATTTGATGTGAAGACTGAAGTTTAATTATGAATAGAATCAGGGAGAAAGTTATTTCTGAAATCTCTCTTTCCTCCCTGTAGTTGAATTTTCCAAGATAAAGTAGAAGACAATGTGTATGCTTTATCTACAAATGAGCCGCATCTGGAGAAATGATTTTCTCTCCTTTATGGATTATTTGTTTAATTTACTAGAGTGCACCAAATAACAGACATTTGGCTTGTTTTCTTCTCAATACTCTTGTTTTATAGATGAAGAAACTGAAGCCCCAAAAGACAGTAGATTCTCTTTTCTTAATATATGGTCTTCCCTCTTTTGCCATTCATCTCTAAATCTTTTTAACATACATTCACATTTCTTACCTACCCCACCCCCTCCACAATTTCATGTTATTGATCTTGGTTTTGTTCAGGGCTCATTGGCAACAGCAGGTTGAATATAAAGATGAGATTCCTGAAGTGTCAACAAATAGTGATCGAGCAGTTAAAACTCAAATCACATTCATTGCAATTACAAGAGATTGAACAGAGCAGACATGTGTTCCTCAAGCTCTCCTGAGTCTAGAAGGAGAAATTTATAAGGAAGCACATCTCAAATCCCTGAGACAACCCATGATGCTCAATGAAAGAAATCAAAGATCCAATATCTGGAGAAAAAAAAAACATCTGGCTGGGCACAGTGGCTCAGGCCTGAAATCCAAGGACTTTTGGAGGCTGAGGTGGGCAGATCATAAGGTCAGGAGATTGAGACCTTCCTGGCCAACATGGTGAAACCCATCTCTACTAAAATATAAAAAATTAGCTGGGCATGGTGGCAGGTGCCTGTATTCCCAGCTACTTGGGAGGTTGAGGCAGTAGAATGGTGTTAACCTGGGAGGTGGAGCTTGCAGTGAGCCGAGATTGTGCCACTGCACTCCAGCCTGGGCGACGGGACGGAGACTCTGTCTCAAAAAAAAAAAAAAAAAAAAAAAAAAATCCAAGAACTTCCAACAATGGTTTGTTTTTAGTAAGTAAAAGTGTTAGAGGAGATGTGAAGTTGTAGAGAAGAAAAAGCAAGTGTGTACAGAGAAGAGTTAAAAAAGAGACAACTCCCTCAAGTGACCAAATGGCCCAGGACTGGGCAATAAATCTCTTGTCAGTTTCTCACAGTCTAAGAAATCTGTGTTTATAAGTTAGCTAAAACACCTGCTCAAGTTTCACTTTTGGGTGACTTATGTTCTATAGAATTTAGCTTGAGTTTTAAAAGGTGATGAGTGATTACTGAAGCTGACCCTGATCCCTATTGAGTTTTTCAAATTAAATGGATTGCATTTTGCACAGATAACTTGTGTTGTGGTTAAAGTATCAGGCATCAGCTTCTCTGAAAAGGGATAAACAATGGAATGAACTCTCAACATTTCCATTAACTTTTTTATTTTGAACTGGTTATAGACTCACAAGAAGTTGCAAAAATAGTGTGGAGAGATCTGGTGTACTCTTCAAACAGCTACCTTCCTCTCACTTCCCATGGTAATATTTTATATAACTAGAGTTCATTACTAAAACCAGGAAATTGACATTGATATAATACAAGTAACTAGTCTACAGATCTTACTCAAATTTCATCAGTTTTTATAGGTACTCATTTTTTATGTGTGTAGTCATAAGAAAATTTATCCCATTTACAGATTAATGTGCCACTACAGCTCAGATACAGAACTGCTGCCTCACCTCAAAGGAGGAAACGGACCTTTCACACTACTCATCTGTAGTCACCTTACCTTAACTTTTCGTATGAATGAATGCAACGTGTAGTCCATTGTCCTTATTTGTTGTTCACGAGACAGGAAACAGTCTTCTTATCCATAAATATATGGATAAAACTTCATATATATATATATATCTTGGATAAACTAGAGAGTGTTTTAAAGGTTCATCTTTTTGTGGGACAGAAAGAAAATACATATATGGAAATTCTTTATTTAAAGGTTAAAAAAGGCTAAAAATCAGATGGTGTTAAAGCAGACATTTCATATGTATATGCTTGATAAGCAGACAAGTCATGTACAAGTGTGAAAATGTAGAATACAAATAATGGAAACCTATGACATATTAATGGAACTTGAACTCAAGTAATGCTCAGTTGGCCAAGCAAAGCTCATAAGACAGCCTAGTTCAACCTGCAAACTATGAATTTACAGTTACTGTCTTTAAGAAAGAGATGAATAAACTTCAAAACTTTGAAAAAATCACAATTTGTCTCAGGAAAGTAATGACATTCCATAAGGAAAACTTCCTACAAATAAGTTAAATCTTCCTCTTGCCTTCCATTGCTGAGCTGGGTTCATGTGATGTAATCATAGAATGAAGAGGAATAAACCAAGCCAAAAGAGGCCAGAAAGGGGACAGGCTCAGGACAAAAGGAAAGAGAAAAGATACATTTAAAACACCAGTCAGACCCTTTCTGGACGTCATATTTCCTCAGTTTCAGCACCAGAGTTAGTGTAGATGCTTATTTTGTGGTTTTCATTCTTCTCTCTGCAAAAACATTCTTCCTGATAAAGTTGGCCATGATATTCCAGCAGGACTGCCCACCACTTTGAGAGGGTTGCTCATGATGGGCAAATCTTCAGCTGTGACTGATGACTCTTTTACTCAGCCTGGGTCTTGGTGGGAATGGGGAGTTCCAAGGCAGGTAGTCAGGCAAATAGCAGCCATGACAAAGGTCTATGTCCAAGCCAGGGCCAGAAAAGCAAACTCAATTATTTATATGCAAGCTCATTGTTTTGTTCCTCATCTGTTTTAATGCATGGGAGAGATCTTATTAGATGAAAAGGTACAAAACACTGGGCCCAATTTGAGCTTTTTAGTTTATATTTTGAGTAGTTCTATTTATTTGTAAAGGTTGGTATATCATGATTTTTATTTTTGTCTTTGATGTTTTCCAAGGAACAAAGAAAAATATTTACTTGCTCTTTTAAAAGATATAATAAAACTGATTTTATATTACAATTATTATATGGCTCCATCTGATGTCAATCAGTATTTTCTCCATCTAACACAGGTTATTGAATTTCAGTAATCTTACTTTCCTGTATATTATCAATTATTCCTAACTACAATGAAAAAGAATGATGAAATAGTCCAGAGGAATAATGAAATAGTCAAATAAATCATTACTATTATACCATCCTTCAGTTTTTTTCATTGTTTTGCTTAAAGTTTTATATCATCTTTTAAGAAGGTATAAAAGAAGTCTGGAACCATCATCTTTATAGTTTATTTCTTAGCTTTTATTAAGTACAGTTGAGAATCCAAGAATTTTTTTTAATGTTTCTGCATAATGACAAGAAGAAGGAGTTGACAGAGAAACAGTTTACAAATTGGCTAGACGAAGATAAATGCAAGGAGACAAGAGTGGTCTTTGACATTCTAATAATGGTGTGAAATTGATTGTATAATAAAAATTTTAGTGAAGCTTCAGATAACAGTATCTTAGGTAAATTTTCCCAAATTCAGTAATAGATGAATGAATTACACATTTCTAAGGGCAAAATGAAAATGTAGTATTTTCATGGTCGTGCAACAGAACGGACTTTAGTATGCAAATATTTTGTGACCAGAATCTAGACTATTCTATTGTGCCAAAAGGCATATTACACATTCTTTCATTGTTCATAAAGCTTGTGCACTGAAATTTACTTGATATCATTAATAAATGGATAAACAGTTGTATATACAAAGTTGAGTAGTAAAAAATAGATGCTGTAGTAATGAAAAAATTGATTGTATTCATCATTCTAATTGGTATTTATAAATCCAAAAATTAAAATGAGTTATAATTAAAGATCAAATAAGATGACCATTTTCTTTTCAATAAAATTATGTACCATTGAAGTTTATAAAGGATCACATTTTGATGATACAACTACATGAAGCAGAATTAGAAGTAATGACAAGACAGAGCGTAGCAGAGATATATTTGAAATCTGAGATCAGAATTTGTAAGTTAGATATGTCTCTCTAGTTGAATTTAAAGGATGTTGACTTTTCTATCTATCCCTCCCTTCTTTCTTTCCTTCCTTCCTTCCTTCCTTCCTTTTCTTTCTGTGTCTACCTATTCATCTGCCTCTCTTTAAAATCAGGAACATATGGAATAAAAATTTGGGTGTGCTATATTTAATTCTTATTAAAATGTCTAATAAGGTTTTTTTTCCACTCTACCTTTATGCTTACTTTTGTAATTATTCATGAGATGACAAACATATACAAAATAAAAAGGGACTATTGTGCCCAGATGGTAGTTATATCTACTTTCCTGGTATGTTGTGGGTTAAATGGGATAGAAAAAACAATACTTAGTGTACATGAAGAGCTCCTGGACGTTATTGTCTACTTTTCTTATTTAAACATGTATTTGATATAAATTTTGTGAAACAACATGACATACATTATGAGGAATATTAGCCTGAAGCTGATACAATATGAGTCTAGCCCTCCTTCTGCCACACTGCTATGTGATCTTCAGTAAATGATTTTGTTTTTCTGGACCTTAATTTTCTAATTTTGTAAAATGAGTGGGTAAGAAAGTTTTTCTGTCTCATGCACGATGAAAGATGTAGTCATGTTGAAATGAATAAAATCTGCTGTTTTCTTTTGTAGGCCATCAACACACATGTGGGCCAATTCTATTTCTTAAATTGTTTTGTTGGAGGCTGAAGCAGATATTATCCCATCATCTTTCTCATAAGCCGATCTTTCATTTAACTATTCAGTCCTTCAGTCACCAAATACTTAAGTACCTGTTCCATGTCAGCTGCTGAGGAAAAAAATCAGACCTTGTCTTTAAAAGTCAGATGTGTCAGAAGTAAACTCAGCAAAGTATGTAAGTGTTGTGATGTGAATCTAAGATACAGAAGAAATTCAAAGAAGGAAGTCATGTAGTCTCTGGGTGCATTGATGGTGAGAGTAGGTACACTAAGAAAAGGGGTAAGGTGCCGGACGAGGTGGCTCAAGCCTGTAATCCCAGCACTTTGGGAGGCCCAGATGGGTGGATCACAAGGTCAGGAGATCGAGACCATCCTGGCTAACACGGTGAAACCCCGTCTCTATTAAAAATACAAAAAACTAGCCGGGCGAGGTGGTGGGCACCTGTAGTCCCAGCTACTCGGGAGGCTGAGGCAGGAGAATGGCGTGAACCCGGGAGGCGGAGATTGCAGTGAGCTGAGATCCAGCCACTGCACTCCAGCCTGGGCGACAGAGCGAGACTCCGTCTCAAAAAAAAAAAAAAAGAAAAAAGAAAAAAAAAAAAAAAAGAAAAGGGGTAAGGGAAAAGGTGATCCTTGAGCTCATATTCATACCAGCTAGTATAGTAATTCTTTTGTTTTTACTATTTGTTCCATGGCAGAAGAATCTGTTACTGAGAAAAGGAGCTCACTGCTCAATGTGCTAGAAGACAATACAATGACACGGGGTTTTTGAGTAAACAAATTATTTTTATTGCAGGTTGACCAATAAGGAGACAGGAGTGTATCTCAAACCTGTCTCCCTGTGCTGGCTCTAAGGCCATATTCTTATTAGAAACAGTTTGGGGGATGGATTCTGAGATTAGCAGGTGACTGATGCAAGGAAAGGGGATATATGGAAAGTCCTCAGGCATGCAGTTATCTCTTCATTTCTCTTCATGGGTCACATGTGCAATTTCAATGGGAGTTAGTATGAAACATGCTGTGGAAATGTGGTCCCTGACACCAGCAAGTTCATTCTGTGCAGACTTCAATCAGCCATATTGGTTTTAACAGATTCAGCCAGCATTTTAATCTCATTAGCAGAGAGTTTCAGCATTTCAGCAAGTTGTATCTTTTCTTATCGGTCATCCTGTGAGGTCAAGAGTTTCTATCAGTCACTGGTTTCTTTAACTCTTTGGGGTATGGTTTCAAATCCACAATGGCCAGGTAGTAGTCTCAACTTCCATCTTAATGGAATCATTGTCAATTCACCTGAAATAATCATCCTTCCTTGGGAACTAAACCCCTAAGCCAACAGAACTCCACACTGTGGGAATGAAAAGTAAATATCTGTGTGTTATTATTAGATTTAGTAGTGAAAGGCGACACTCCTACTTCCATTCCTTTATTCTCAAACTGTATTTCCTAATTTTAGGGGAACTAAGTTTCAGGAAGCCATTACATTGTTCTATGTCAAAGTGAACACCATTGCACTTCTTTTGCTGTGAAATGTTACTTGGTTAAAAGCATTTTTTTGTGTGTGAAATATAAAAGTGAACACAGCATCCCAACCTCACAGTTGGTGGTGATGAAAGCATTGTAGGTTGGCAGCGAATATCCATATTCAGAACATATATCCATATTCAGAATACAAACACCCTTTTGGAAGGGGTACGATGAAATCAATCCTTCATGATGTGGCTGGCTGGTCTTCCTAGGGAATAGTGTTACATCAGGGCTTTGCTTTTAGCCTCTGCTATTGGATGATTATGCATTTAGAAGTAGCAGTCACCAGATCAGACTTGGTGAGGAAAAGTCCGTTTGGTGGTTTTAAAATTTGTTCACAAATTCTTTCACATACTTCCCTTCAAAAGGTGGGGCCGAATTCCCTCCTTCAATGTGTGATGAACGAAATGATTTGAATCTAATGAATAGAGTGGCAGGAATGATGCATTTGGCTTTGAAGCCTAGATCACAGAAGGATAGATTCTGCTGGTTCTCTGGGGATGTAGGGGTATGTGGAGAAGAAGCTAAGTTTTGAAGACAGTCAAGCAATCTTTGGAGAGGCCCACATGAGAAGGAACTGAAACCTCCTACCAAAAACCAGCACTAATTTGCCAGTCATGTGAGTAAGCCACAGTGAAAGAGAGACTGTAGTGTCAGTCAAATCTTTAGATGACTGCAGTCACATCTGACAATTTAAATGTGACTTCGTGAGAGATCCTGTACCAGAACCACCCAGTTAAACCATTCCCAAATTCCAACAGGAAGAGGTACCCTTGGAATAAATTCTGTATTTTCGAATCCAAATTCCCTCTTTATATATCATCCCAGATATTAACAACAACAAAACATAGGCCCTTATTCTTTCTTGCTGCCTTATTTTACACTCACAGTAAGGTTGAATGAACTGTGTTTTTTGCTCTCTTTCTCATATCACATACTGTGTTTTTTGCTCAGTTTCTCATCCGCAAACATATCAGATAAATATTTACATTAAATAAATACTTTTTTTTGTACATAATCTTTTGCAGATAATATAGGGACCATATTAGAGATTCCCTGCCCTACTTTTCTCATCTCTACTAGGTATCTTAATGAGAGAGAAGACATAGAAGTAAAATACATTAATACAATTTTAAATATCAGAGTATGGATTACTATATCAAAAGTTGGATTATGAAATAATATATTTAAAATTTTAACAATTCAGATTAAAAAATTAACTTCTTTTATTGCATATGTTAATTGGAAAAATATATAAGTACAAAAAAATTAGGAATCCTAAATAAATGAGAAAACATTCATAATTCCATTACCCACAGTAAACAGTATTAATATGTTATGTCCTATGCTTCTCTCTATATATTTTATTTTTAAACATGGATCATGTAGCAATTACTCTTTTATAATCTCTGTTTTACATAGTGTTCATGAATATAATTCTGTCAGTAAATACTCTTATGCTTCACATTTAATAGATATATATTATATACACAAAATTATTTATTGAGTCAATCTATTAGATAGCTGTTTAGAGTGTTTCCAATATTTTTACTATTCACAGTGACACAAATAAATATTATGTATACTGATAATTATTTTCTTAGGACAATAGAGTGAAAGAATTTAGAGTAGGTTTACTAGCAATTGCCCTCAAGAAAGTTTTCAATAAAATCCTTTGTTGTGAGTTGATGTCACGAAGGCTGCTATAAATTCTTAAGAGGTAAAAGTTCAAGTCCCTTTATCCTGATAATTAACTAGATTAACTTTTTGTTGGTAGGGTTTGGATTTACCTGAGACCATGCAGGTTCATTATGTTTCTTATAGTTAAAAACCTAAGAAAGCTGTTACATGTGTAAACACATCAGACCAATCTGGTTCAACTTTTATGTAACAAAATTGTGAGTTGTTTTTCAGTTGCCATGGCCTCCCAGGTTGAAGGTCATATAACATTAGCACTAGTGGAACCTAAGTGCTCAGACTAAGGAATGGCAATTTAATTAAGAAGCGGACACCATATGGTAGGATCCAAGGTCTAATCAGATTGAGCTCTGGCATCACTTCATCGAAGGATCCAATCTGAGCAGGTCTCCTGGCATCACACCATCACAAGATCCAATCAGAGCACACTTCATTACCGTCTGACTGTAAAACCTGTCCCAACTCTAAGCTTGGGGAAATAGATTCAAGCTTTTCCTCCTGTCTTCTTGCCGGTTGACTTGTAATAAAGCTTTTCTTTTCTCAAAGCTGGTGCCATAGTAATGCCTTCTATGCACATGGTGCAGTGAGCTCATTGATTGCTCAGTAATACGTAAATAGACTAGGAAAAAATCCTAGGCCTTGCTGTTTGCAAGATGAAGTTTTGGCCAATGAGACTCTATTTACCATTGTGTATGCCTCTCTACACTGTGCTGTACTGCACTGCAGAGAGCAGCTCACCAGGATTCTGCCTAACATATTCTCAGGGAAGGTGTTTTATAAAGCAAAGTTGGTCCCAGTAACAATGTCTTAGTGGAAAAGCTGTTAGTTAAAAAGAATGGCAAATCTTGAATGTTTACTTAGAAGCTCCTTAAACCAAAGGGTCACTGATTGCTGAAACCAAGAGGTCATTGATTGCTAATTTTGGAGCAGTGGCTCCTAAACTTTATCATGGATAATTATGACTGAGGTACTGATTAAAATGTCTCAAACAAACTCTGTTTATTAAGGCCTGAGATGATACCTACTCTTCTTACCAAACCCTCTAAGTGTTTTTGATGCAGGTGATCTTGCCTATAGCCCACATTTTAAAAAATGGGCTCCAAGATTGTATAGTCTACCACCCTCATTTTGATAGTGATGAAAACTGAACCCAGAGCAATGATTAAATGCCATTCCATGAAACTCACACAAGAGTCTGGCTAGAACTTGACTCTCCTCACTTCCAAGTTAATAGCATTAAAATGATACCCAAGGACCTCACTTTTTTAAAAGAGAAAAAAAATCATGATTATTGGCTTAAGAGATTTTTCTCTTCACAACAACAAAAGTTGTTTGGCTAGAAATCCTGAAAACTTGAACTAGCATTTCCCAAACATCAAACAGAAAAAGGCTGCTCCTGTGGAAAGAATGCATAGGCAACATGGCACCAAGAGGCTGATGATCCCTGCAAGGACAAAGTCTCAGAATACAAATGACAAACTATGTTCACACAGTTTCCTAGGAACTTAAAGCACTCGGTAGACAATTTTTTTTTTATCACAAATAATTCTTACACTGGACTTGTTATTACTGATTCCATCTTACTGCCATGGAGACAAAAACTGAAAGAGAAGTGCCTGGTTTGTGGTAATGAAGGCTGTAGTGCATACAGCTTAGGGGCTGAGGAGCTGCCTCAACTTCTGTTAATATGGCTGGCCCATAATCAAATGAGTCCTCGGGTCTCCACTTGGCATAGGAGAATCATTTTTAAATATGATCTGAGCATACGCCTTGTCCTGTAGATTTCAGATTCCTTTTAAGGCCTATTGTTTTAAGGTCCTATAGCCTAATGTCTATGTACAGATAGATACATATAGATAAAGATAGTTGTAACCACCTGTATCCCAAGCAGATTAGATATAACTTAGAATAACCACTGTCAGTGCTGGAAGTAATGAAAGTAGAATAGAGAAGGAGAAGCAGGTTTACATACTGATTTGTCCCAATGCCACCTGTTCGGGAAGCACAGGATGATGTACAAAAAAACCACCTGTAAGACCATAAAAAAATGGTCTTGGAACTCTTGGTCCCAGCATATAGGTTATCAAGTTTAATTTGAGCACCAGAGTATGAGCCTTACTTTTCTATTTTACTTTTTAATATTTGGGGAAAAAGAAAATTGCCATATATTAAAAAAATATATATTGTTCACTGTTTTCAGTACCTGAAAATAATTTAATTTTAAAAATAGATTGCACACTTGAAACTTATAAGTTGCCATTGTGAGTTATAAAGTTCTGAGGTTTGTTTACTTTTTATAACTTATAAGAAGTTGCCACTAGTTTGCATTTATTTATTCTATTGCTATGTATTGCACACCTCAATGGAAACAATGGTCCATGGAAACAATGGGGTCAGTGGAAACAATGGTAATACTACTCAAAGTGAATAACCTGTTTCCATTTATTAATTAAAAGTTTTATATAATATGTTTACTTTTTCTATTTATGTGCAATTAAAAACCGTTTTAGGCAAATAGTCTCATTAGAAGGATTGGATTAATGACTATGAAGAATGGAAGCCCAAAATTAATTGTTTAGTGAACTAAAAAGGTGAACAACATTTGTCTAAATATTTTCTGGGCCTAATGAGCAGATATTTTCTACTTTGCAATAAATGTCTTCCTTTAGCCATATATTTTTGTAATCCTGATCTTTAATATAGACTCAATTATCTGGCTAAGTGGAGCTCCTCTGCATAATTTTATTGCCATCTTATAAACCATAGAATTTTTATTTTGCCCGAGGAAAGGATTAAAAATGAGAATGATTGATGATTCCTATTTATCTTGAACACTGAAAAAATTTAATGCCGTATTTGCTTCTGTCGTCAGTATTAATTTTTCATTTTAGTGTCATGGGGGAAAATTGTGCAGCAGTAGTTGCATATCATATTATAAAATTGTTTTTTTCTTAAATGTACATAGAATATTTGCTTTCCCAGACAACCTTCTGTTCTTCTTCCTTTCCACCAAGTTGTTCATAATTTAGATAATAAAGTCAACTTGGCAATGGAGAAACTCAGACATAGAAAGATATTAAATAACATTCTTAAGCTAGCACAAGCAATTTGTGACTCAGATGTGATCAGAATAGGTGGCAGTTTTTTCACCAAGTCACATATCCATTTGATATATGAAATACAGAATATTCTTAATGTTGAAATGTTCTCTCAATTGTATAATAATGTTTGAGACATTAACGTCTGTGCAAGTCATGCCATATGGAGATGCTATTCCCAGTACGCCATGAATATGTGTATGCATCTGTAATTAGTGATAAAATCTTACTTGTTGTGATCACATTGGAAAGAATGAAGCACATTCTTTTCATGCTATCCTGAATGTCTCTGCAGATTTATTGCTTAGAACATATTTACTTGTTTGTTGCAACATCTGCTAAACCTGTCTGTGTCTTATTAAAATAGCATACCTAAGTATCAAGTGGTATCATTGGACATCACTCTTGGGTTGGTTATGCAAGTTTAATCGGGTAAAGGTCATGTTTGAAACATGTGGCACTCACTGTTTTCATAAGTTAGATTCTGCTCATTTCAATAACAAAGCTATTCTGATAACCGGTGTTGAGAATTGGATAGAATTCTACATAACCACCACCCCACAAACATGGGTTAACAGTGATGTTGATAACGATTTGCACAGGACATAATTGTTTCCAAATGAATTCAATATGTACTATCTCATAGAGTCAATATATATAAAGGAGGCAAAGGATACCAGGCATCCATGTGGAGCTTTACTCAACTTGAACAGATTCAAGCAGCTTTTTAATTAAACCTTGGTAATTTTCCCCTATTGGAGGCAGCTGGAAGTCTTGGAGGACTCCTCCAAAAGCTTATCACATTTTCCAGCTTATCTCAATCCTATCACTTTTTCAGAGTTTATCTCTCTAAGTAAATATCCCTGATTTTTCTAGTCCATTTCTTTCTCTCTGATTTCTGATCTCTTAAAGCATTTATTGTCAGCATCCCATTATCTAATACTTGAATATATGCTGCCATTATTATATAATACATTAAAAGTTATGTTCCACATTGTTGGTTCCTGAGCGATGTCCCAGGCTAATGTACAGTGCAGTAAAGTTCTTTATTTGAAGGGAACATAAGCCAACCCAATCATCTCCAAATTCTGTTTTCTTGCAGCCACTGCCCTCATAAACCAGTACTGCTCCAATGTTTCTCTTCTCAATGACCCAGCAAACACCTGTATAGTATCTCGTTATATGTATATACCACATTTTAATTATACATTCAATTGTTGATGGATATTTGAGTTGTTTCCACATTTTGGTTAGTATGAATAGTGCTGCAATGAATATAGAAGTGCTAATGTCTCCTTGAGGTCTTGTTTTTATTCCATTAGAAGTGGGATTGCCGGATCACATAGTAGTTCAGTTCTCACGATTTTGAAGAACTTCCATACTGTTTTCCATAGCAGCTGTGTCATTTTGGATTCCCATGAACAACATTCAAAAGTTCAAAAGTTCCTTTTCTCCACATTTTCGCCAACACTTCTTGTCTTGTAAAAAAATTATAGGCAGGCCAGGTGCAGTGACTTACGTCTGTAATCCCAGCACTTTGGGAGGCCGAGGCAGGTGGATCACGAGGCCAGGAGATCGAGACCACCCTGACTAACATTGTGAAACCTTGTCTCTACTAAAAATACAAAAAATTAGCCAGGCATGGTGGTGGGTGCCTGTAGTCCCAGCTACTCAGGAGGCTGAGGCAGGAGAATGGCGTGAACCTGGGAGGCAGAGCTTGCAGTGAGCTGAGATCATGCTACTGCACTCCAGCCTGGGTGACAGAGCAAGACTCCATCTCAAAAAAAAAAAAAAAAAAAATTTATAGCCATTCCACCAGGTATCAGGTGATATCTTATCATGGTTTTGATTTCCTTTCCCTGATGATTAGTGACATTGATCATTTCTTCATCTACCTATTGGCCATTTGTATGTCTTCTTTAGACAATATCTATGTGAGTCTTTAGCGCATGTAAAAAATGAGTTATTATGTTTTTTAAACCACTGAGTTGTAGGAGTTCCTTAGATATTTTGGAAATTAATCAACATAAGATATATAGTTTGCAAATATTTTTCCCCCTTTCTGTAGGTTTTCTCCCTTTCTGTAGGTTTACTGTGTTGCAATAAACTATTACTCTTCAATAAAAATGAATGAACTTTGAAGGATGAGCTCTACTTGGCTTGGTTGGGATAAAAAGAAAGACTAATCTTAGGGGCCTGCCTTCTGCCAGATGCAGTGCAGTTACCCCACTATTTTAAAAAAATAGTTTTTTTTATAGTAAAGGTTCTTTGTCTTACAAAAAAAAATGAACTACTGAAACACTATAAAACCTGAATTAATCTCAAAAATATCATGTTGAGTGAAAGAATACAGACACATATGAGAATGTTTTATGATTCCACTAATATGAAATTTCAGAATAGGCAAAACAAACCTACAGTAGCAGGAAACACATCAATGATTTCTTCAGGCTAGAACTTCAATGTGCTTGAGAGGCCATAGTGGGTTGACTTAAGTGTTTTATATTACATTTGGGCTGATGATAGCTTAGGCATATACATTTGTCAAAACTCATATTGTTATACACTTAAAATGGGTGCATTTAATTATATTTAAATTATATACTCTAATGAATTTAAACCTTTGAAAAAAGGTGCTAAACATTAAGAAGAAAATAGTCTTCTAGGTTTTGCCACTGTGTGTCCCTTGCCTTATAGAATAGTCCCTTGAACTGTTAGGTTGGTGCAAAAGAGTTGCGGTTTTTGCTATCAAAGGTAATGGCAAAAGCAATTACCTTTGCACCAACCTAATACTATTCTCCTACTTCATCCTGATTCTCTGTTGCAAGAGTCCAAGCACTTAAGTGGTTAAGAAGGAGTTTCTTGAATGTTAAGAAAGGAAATAGGCAAGACACAATTGACCAAGCTGGAATGATCTCTTGCTGTAAGAGGTAAACAGAATGGCAGGAAAACCCACATATCATTTTCATTGTATCATAGCTGTAATGCTTTTACTGATTACTCGATGTATGAATTAGATCCAGCTTCTTTTTCACGAACTTTACAGTACTATTGGCACATATACACCATGGAATACTATGCAGCCATAAAAAAGGATGAGTTCACATCCTTTGTAGGGACATGGATGAAGCTGGAAACCATCATTCTCAGCAAACTATCGCAAGGACACAAAACCAAACACTGTATGTTCTCACTCATATGTGGGAATTGAACAATGAGAACACTTGGACACAGGAAGGGGAACATCACACACTGGGGCCTGCCGTGGGTTGGGGGAGGGGGAGGGGAAGGGATAGCATTAGGAGATGTACCTAATGTAAATGACGAGTTAATGGGTGCAGCACACCAACATGGCACATGCATACATATGTAACAAACCTGCATGTTGTGCACATGTACCCTAGAACTTAAAGTATAATTAAAAAAAAAAAAAGAAGAAGAAGGAAAAGTCATGTGGAAAGTGTCACTACAAAAGAAGTATGGAGTGTTATGTAAGTTCATGTGTATTTCTGACAGAGTTTTGAAACGGCATTGTGCTCAAGGTCAGCCTTATTAAAATAAATTTTCAAAAAAGAACAAGGATAATTTCTTATATTTCTACTATTTAGTGAAAGGGCAAATCCCAAATTTGAAGAATAGAAAGTGCTCAATAAATTTATAATAATTGCTTGATAAGCTTTTAAATGAATGTTAGGTTTGGCAGAATCCTCTGAATAAAAAACCCAAATAATCATGACATTAAGAAGACACAGGTTTCCTTTTTCTCTCTCCTAAAAGAGGTCTGGAGATGGGGAGTCCAGGACTCCACGTTCACTTTCTCATCCTTGGTGTCACTCATTCATCTTCAAAATACAGGATGGCGACTAAGGTGCTACTGTCTATCATGCACTTGTTTCAGTCAGAAAGAAAAATGTGGTTAGTAGTGGAGAGGGCCACAAATGAACACCCTCCCTGGGAAACTGGCTCCCTTTAAAGAACAATCCCAGAAGCCCCCCTCAATCATTTCCATCCACTTAAGTCTCAGTCACAGAAACTTGCAGAAAGACTAGTGCTGTGGTTTAAATGTGCCCCCCAAAAAGTGTGTATTAAAAACTCAATCACCAATGCAATAGCATTGGAGGCAGGGCCTAATGGGAGGTGTTTTCATGAGGGCTTCACTTTCATGAATGGGTTAATGACAATTATGAAAGGGCTTGAGGCTGCAGGTTTGATCTCTTGCTCTCTCTTGTGCATGCTTTCCTGCTCTTCCTCCTTTATCCACGGGATGATGCCAAGAAGGCCTTCTCCAGATGCTAAGCAGATGCTGGCACCATTCCCATTGACTTCCCAGGCTCAAGAACCATGAGCCAAATAAATTTATTTTCTTTATTAATTACCTAGTCTGTGGTATTCTGTTATAGCAACACAAAACAGACTAAGACAACTAGGAAATATAATCTCTTAGCTGGGCATGTTGCCTCCTTGGATAAAATGAGATTCTGTCAATAAGAAAGAGGAGAGGATATGCAAACTAAGTGGCCAACTAGCAATTCTCACCACAATCTGTTTTTTCAGTAATCTCAGATGGTGAGGGCTAATGTGGCTGTTGTCAACCACAACAGGTAATTTATGTGTATCCTTTCCTCTACTCTGTGCTGTGTGGGGGAAATTGTTAATTCATCTGTTAGGCCCCCAAAACTGGCCATATCAAAGAAGAACTCTGTTCAAATAAAGCTGCCAAATAAATACTTACATCTCCCAGCTGTTTATCTTTTTATAAAGTCCTTATAAATTTGATAATCCCCTGCTCAGGTTATGGGTTATACCAATGGATTCCTTTATTTTTATTTTTCATTTTTTGGGGGGACAGAGTTTCACTTCATTGCCCAGACTGGACTGCAGTGGCACAGTGGCATCACCTGGGCTCACTGCAACCTCCGCCTCCCAGGTTCAAGTGATTCTACTGCCTCGGCCTCCCAAGTAGCTGGGATTACAGGTGCCCATCCCCATGCCTGGCTAATTTTTCTATTTTTAGTAGAGATGGGGTTTCACCATGTTGGCCAGACTGGTCTTGAACTCCTGACCTCAGGTGACCTGCCTGCCTCGGTCTCCCTAAGTGCTGGGATTACAAGTTTGAGCCACTGCACCCAGCAGATTTCCTTCTTACAGGATAAAATAACCTTATTAATTGTGGCAAATGCTGAAGTTTTTCAGGTTCCACACGTACTTCTCTTCTGTAGTGTTGAGATTTTTTTGGCACATAGGAGTAACAACTTTCATGAAGTGCCAAAACAAACAAACAAACAAAAAAACAGAGACTGAGAAGTATCTCTACTAAAGCAATGTCATGGGATATTATGGATAATGCAAAGGTAAACTGATTAGAAATCAGCATTCATAATTTTATACGAAATGGTCAGTGTCAAAGTAGAAAGTTGGTTGTGCTAGGAGTTACCTGAGAAAAGTGTGTATGCATCAGACTGGTCCTCTTCCCAAAATTCAAAATAGGCTAATTATCCTACAAAACAAAACAGAAAAATGCAGTTTACTGTAATTTACAAGCACTAGCTGGTGCCAAATGACTAGAGATAATAATTAATATTAGCTGCCAAGGTCTCAGCAATACTAAGAAAATTGAATTATTACTTTATTGGTCTCTCAAATAGGATGATAGGATATTTTTCTAAATCTTTTTGATCCATGGCAGGAAGAATGTTGTTCCATTTGAAAGCACTGCTATTATCAACAATAATGGAAAGGACGGTAAATGGCACCCAGACCTAGGGCATTTCATCACGACACAATTTTTCACTACATCAGCTCTGTGGCAGGTGCTATGCTGAATGAAGTTTAAGTATGGTTTCTGCCCTGTGGCCCAGATCCATTTTGCAGTCATTACTCTGTTTTTCGGGACTAAATGGCTGATTGTGTAGTTAGGTTCTTGCCAGTGCATTTATCTACAGCAGCAGCATCCATTTTCGTGATGAGTGGTATGTACAAAATTGAACAGGAAGAGGAAAAATAAATGAATCACAAAGCCTGTTAGAGGCCCTTGAACATTTGGCCCAAGTGCTAGTAAATGCTAAAGGGGAACATATTTACTGTAGTAGAGATAGATTAAATGGATTAAATTGGTAGATAATTGGGAAAGGTATGTGGGAAAATTGAATGAGTATAATGGGTAAATAGCATAGTACAAATGGAACAAGTTTCTGATATCTAAATTGGGCACAGCCAAGGCCAGTGCTTACATCACCCAGATGAAGAGACTGCAATTTGCTGAGGCTATAGTGTTTTAGCCTGCCGCAAACATTTGATTTGACACATTTTAAACTCAGCAGTGCCTTTCAGAAGAAATACTTTAATTAGGCAGAGAAAAGGGATACAGTGCAAGATAATGGGTCTATGAGAAGGCCCAGAGACCATAGACTCATCTATTCATCTCAGGGGAGAGATACAGAAGAAGGTGGAGTCTATGGACATACAATTAGCATTGTGGAATGCTATGATTAGCATTTTGCATAAGTAGGCAGAATTTTTTTAAGCTTTTTTTCCACAGCTGTTTGTTTTTGCATTCATTCCTTCATTAATTCATTCATTTCTTCATTAATTAATTCATTCAACAATTATTTCCTAAGTGCTTCCCACATATAAAATGCTGAAAAATAAACAAAAAACATTTTTTATTAAAGTTATGGTCAGTGTTTGAAGGGTCAAGACATTTATACTAGGTAGTACCATTCAGGACATAGGCACGGGCAAGGACTTCATGTCTAAAACACCAAAAGCAACGGCAGCAAAAGCCAAAATTGACAAATGGGATCTAATTAAACTAAAGAGCTTCTGCACAGCAAAAGAAACTACCATCAGAGTGAACAGGCAACCTATAGAATGGGAGAAAATTTTTGCAATCTACTCATCTGACAAAGGGCTAATTTCCAGAATCTACAAAGAACTCAAACAAATATACAAGAAAAAAAAAAAAAACCCATCAAAAAGTGGGGAAAGGATATACTTGGAAATATAAAATATAAAGAGCCTGCATTTTGCAGGAAATGGGGTGACAAATGGCAGCTAGGTCACTGGTAATGGTCATTACTTGAGTCTTTTTTCCTAGGAAGTGTTTTCAAATATCCTCTGAGGAATGAAACAAAGCATAGGATCTTAAGATTAAGAATTACAACCATCAGCTTTCCTTCTTTGTGGTCCATAAACACCTGTTGAACAGTTTTTTTCCAATTATGTGGCTGACAAAGTAATGATGACTTCATTGTATATTCCTTATGTTTTAGCACTAGTGGACTTTTCTTATTTTGCAAAAGGTTATCTCCAGTGGAACTGGCTTTTAGTTGAGTGAATATTCTGATTATCGGAGCATTTTGATATATAAATTTGAATTTACTATAATACAGTTAGCAATAAAACTATCCCAGAAATGATAAAATCTGATTTGAATTATTAGATACTTCAGGAATTTCCAAAATAATACAAGAAACACAAAACCACTAGATCAACCTAGTAATTATGATGCAGAGCTACATATGTGGAAGCTGTGAGAAGTGGAGCTAAGCCTACACTAAACCTAGAAGATACCCCTAGATATTATTTTAAAATGAATCTCTGATATTAGCTTATGTTTTGACTCTTTTTCATAGAAACAGAACACAAAAAATATAGAAAAGAAAAGAACATAAGAAGCAAAAGCCAGGTAAGTGAGGAAGAGTGATACTGATGCATTAGATACATCAAGAAAATCTGTGCTGAGATGTTGTAGACATAAGCTTTATCAAAACTTAAAAGCAAAGGAAGGTCTTCTTTTTTTCTTGTCACTATTTTCAACCATGTCAGCTCTCCCCCAGACTCTTGCCCTAAGCAATATTATTATTGCCCACAAAGTGGCATCTTCTCCTTTTTTTCTAGCCTTTTTCATAACAGCAGAATAACAGTCCTCTCTTCCTCTATCCTTGGTGTAGTCAGTATAGGGGTTGATCCAAGGGCTGATCAAAAAGAGACTGAAGCCATATCAGAAAAAATATTCTCCTTGCCTAGTAGCCTAAGCTATGGTGCTGCTCAGAGAACTCACTTCTTTGTGCAAAGTATGGATGAAGTTGCTACCATACTAAATTATAGATTCTAAAGTTTGAGTTGTAGTAATAGGGGCATATTGTACATTCTAGGAGTGGCTGAAACATTTTGTAAATTCTCAATGCCAAATACAGTGTTTAAAAATTTTGTATTTTTAAAATTATCATATGGTAAAATGTACTTTTTTGGTGTACAATATTACAATTTTAACACATATAGATTTGTATAATCACTACTGTAATCAGGATATAGAACAGTTTAAACAACCCTACAGAAGTGCCCCCATGTTATCCCTTTATCATTACACTGTCTCCCAATCCATGACCAATGGCAACCACTGATTTCCATCACTATAGTTTTGTCTTTTTGATAATTTTCTTTTTTTGAGACGGAGTCTCACTGTGTCTCCCAGGCTGGAGTGCAGTGGTACAATCTTGGCTCACTGCAACTTCCACCTCCTGGGTTCAAGCGATTCTCCTACCTCAGCCTCCCAAGTAGCTGGGATTACAGGTGTGCACCACTACACCCAGCTAATTTTTGTATTTTTAGTAGAGATAGGTTTTCACTGTGTTACCCAGGCTGACTTCTAACTCCTGGGCTCAAGTGGTCCTCCTGACTTGGCCTCCCAAGGTACTGGGATTACAGACATTGGCCACTGCAAATGTAACATAAAATTAGTGAGAATATAGTACAAATAAAATCAGAGTATATAGACTTTTGAGACTGGCTTCTTTCACTTAACACTATGTCTTCAAGATTCATTCATTTTGTTGCATGTATCAGCAGTTGATCTGTTTTAATTGTGAGTAGTATTCCATTATAAGGATGTACCACTCCATACTATCCATTCTCTTGTTGAAGATTTGGGTTGCTTTCAGTTTTTGGCTATTACATATAAAGCTGCTACAATTATGTACAAATTTTTGTGTGAGCATAATTTCTATTTGTCCAGGAATATGATTGCTGTGTTAGATAGTAAGTGCACGCTTAACTGCCAGACTCTTTTTTTCCAGAGTGAGTATGCCAGTATGTATCAGGAATGTATGAGAGTTTTGGTTTTCTTGCACTTTGCTAGCACTTGGTATTATCAGTATCTTGTATTTTAGCTATTCTAATAAATGTGTAGTGTTATCTCATTGTGATTGTAATCTGCATTTCCCTAATGGTCAGTAATGTTGTATGTTTTTTCAAGTGCTTAACTGCCATCCTTACATCCTCTTTGATACTTCACCCACTTTTAAATTGGGTTGTTATTTATTTATTTTTAAATTGACAATAATTGTGTTTAATTATTGGGTGCAATGTGATGTAATTATACATGTATACATTATAGAATGTTTAAATCAGGCTAATTAACATACCTATCACCTCATATACTTATCCTTTTTTTTTGGTGAAAATATTTAAAATGGAGCAATTTTGAAATATATAATATGTAATTATTAACTATAGTTACCATCCTGTGCCATAGAACACCAAAATTTAATCATCCTAACTGAAATGTTGTACCCTTTGACTGATATCTCCCCTTTCCTGATCATCTCCCACCCTCAGCCTCTTGTAACCACCATCCTACTCTCTACTTCTATGAGTTTGAATGTTTAGGTCCCACATATAAGTGAGATAATGCGGTATTTGCTAAATTTTGAGTTCCTTATATTCTTAATACAAGTCCTTTGTCGTTTTTGTGATTTGAAAATATTTTATTGCAGTCTGCAGTTTTATTCTCTTGACAGTGATTTTTGGCAGAGTAACAGTTTTAAATTTTGATGAAGTCCAATTTATCAATTTATATTTTTATGGACTGTGTTTTTTGTTTCATTTATAAGAACTTTTTGCCTAACTGCAAGCCATGAATATTTACTCCTATTTTTTAGAAGTTTTATAATTTTACATTTAGATATTTGTTCATTTTGAGTTAATCTGTGTATAAAGTATAAAATTTAGGTATAGGTTCAATTTTTGCATATGGTACAATTTTTCTAACAATGTATCTAAATTATCCTGTCTCATTGAATTGCTTTTATACCTTTGTCAAAATCAAATGGTCATATTTGTGTAGATCTATTCCTGAACTCTCCATTATTCTGTGCATTAATCCACATGTCTATCCCTTCATCAAGACCACATTCTGTTGATTACTATAGCTTTATAGTAAGTCTTAATATTGGATAGTGTGATTTGTACAATCTTGTTTCCTTTTTCAATTTTTTTTTCTAGTTTTTTTTTTCTGGTTTATCTGACTTTCAATATACATTTGAGAATCAGTCTGTCTATACCTATATAAAATTCTCCTGGGATTTTGGTAGGAATTGCATTAAATCTATAAGTCACTTTGGGAAAAACTGACTATGTTAGGCTTCCTAATCCATAAACATGGTATACCTTGAAATGAAAGGTCTTCTCTGATTTCTTTAATCAACATTTTCTGTTTAACATGCACGCCGTGACCATATTTTTAAGGACCTGTATCTAAGTTTTTAATATTTTGATCTGATTATAAATAGTAACATATTTAATTTTTGTTTTTTAATTGTTTACTGATTGTATATAAAAATAGAATTGATTTTTGTGTATTGACCCCATAACACATAACCTTGCTAAATGCACTTAATGGTACATGGAAAAATTTTAAAGATACTGTTATGAATTAGCATAAGATGAGTTGAGAAAAAGAACAAGAGGGGGAATTTGTTCAGAGTAGTCCAAGCCCTCAATAGAGGAATCTCACTGAGTGTTCTTTATAAACAAAAAATTGCAAATCTCAAAAGGGACGGGCCTTTCTAAGCAATAAATGTCTTTTCCCCTCTTTCCAAGTTTTCCTTCTGTTTCTCTCCTATCCAGTAGATTTTATTATATAATTGTCAGTCATTTTTACATGCAAATATTGGAATTGTGTAAGATTCTTTTTCTTTGCCCAAGAATATATCACATGGGTTTATACTTGATTCACTCCATCAATAAAAAGAGTATGGTTCAAGGGTAATTTGGGGTGGTCCCACCCCTCTGTTTAAGTTATTCATAGCTTCTTTTTCCCAGGTTGTTATATGTTAATTGTCCTATTCTGTCTTTCATCTAGAAAAAGATTTAGTTTAATAATATCACACCTGTTTTATTATTTAAGAGTACATCACTTAGTTCGATGAGATAGGAGTTCATAGTTTGTAAAGGTATAACCCTATGATGCCATTTAGTTTCTTGCCCCAATTTCTAGCAGCTTGAGATAATGTATCTATTACATTAAAACAGCTACACACCTTTCTCCCTCCCTCCCTACGTCCTTCCCTGGGTCCCTCCCTTCCTTCCTTCCTTTCTTCCTTCCTTCCACCATCTTTCTCTCCCTCCCTCTCTCTTTTCTTTCTTCTTCTTCTTCTTCTTTTTTTTTTTTTGCTGAAAAATCTACAGAAAAAAACTCTCATACTTGAGTGATGCATTCCATTGTCTGAAGACTCATTAAAAGAAGAAAACAGATGGTTATTTTTCTCCAACATTAGCTTTGCAAAAAGAATGCCAGTGGTGTTTGCACCAGCAGCAAAGTCAACTAACCCCCAATTATCTATTGTGGCCTTTTATTGGGCTCAGCAAAGCACATTGCACATTAAGGTGGCCATTTAATAAAACTTAAACTACACAGATATTTCTGAAACAAAACGAAACAAAATAAACAAACCAGCAGAGCACTGCTAGATGTAATTGGTAAATTCAAATAAAATAAACATGTGCAATCAAAGTGAAATTAACATTTTAATTTTATCAAATTTTGTAGAAACACTCAATTCTGGAAAAAATATATATTTTTCTCTCAGAATATAAAGAATACTAACTTACCTTTACATAAATGGATTTTTTAACATACCACTACATTATGTGTATTGTATGCCCTTCACAATTGTGCCTTTTTTGTTATGGGACTTATCTGAGTGAATATTCTCTATCACCACCATATATTTGAAATCAGAAAACTAAACCAGGCCCCAATCCCAACCTCACCCAATAATAATGCCCTATTATTGGACAGACTTTTATATTTAATGAATATTTGAAAATGTCAGACACGATGAAACAAAACTGAGTTGAATATATTTCAAGCGTCAAGTCAATATTCAATGAGAAGTGATAATTAGATATCGGACTTAAGCATAACTATTAGTCACTAGCAACCTGTCCATATTTCTTTTTTTCTTTCGCTAGTTAGATAATTTTAACATCTACCACCACCAGCAGCATGGATATGTTTAACTAAATTCCATTAATGCAAAAAAATTATTTAGCACCAACTGTGTACTTGGCACTATTTTGTGATCATCATTGCTCAAATGAAGAATTATTTCTCTCTTCAAGGAGCATACATGAGTGTACAAGTGATAAAACACATAATCAAATAAATATTGTGTATGTAAAATAAATTCTAGTTTACAGTTATTGAACCTATTATTTGTTAGGCACTATACTACACTATACTATGTTTCATGTATTTCAAGTTATTCAATGTTATAAGGAGTTTACATGGTAGAGATTATTAATATATAAAATTTTTCGTACGAGGAACTTGAAGCTCAGGAAAATAAATAACTTGCCCACAGTCATACAACTAGAAGGACAGAAATTCTACCCCATGATGTCTGACATCTTTGTTCTTGACCTGACACTTTAAGCACGAACCTTTTACCTATCAACCCTTTTATGGTTTGTAAAGGCATAACCCAGTAATGCTTAACGAAATACCACAAATGTAGTTATGTGTGATAGGGTATCAGTCATTGTGTAGGAGTTTAAAAATTGTCATTATTAATCTCCTTGAATCTATGGATTTTTGTAGTTCTTTCTAAAATTCTACCTCATGACAACTTTGTCCTCAGAAAGAAGTTAGTAGTTTCTTCCAACATGCCACTACAACTGCAGTTTTGAATAAAATGTTTATTGCCATTTTCTATTTCAATTTCACCTTTAACCAAAGAGTTATATAGAAGTGCATTTTGGGTTTGTAAATATATTAATAAATTACCTTTTATTGTTCATCTTAATTACACTGTCAAGTATAGTCTTTATTACACAGATGATTTGACATTTGAGAGATTTATTTTGTGGCTTAGTTTGTCATCAATTTTTATAAGATTTCCTCATGAATGGGAAAAATTATTGTGATAATTGGGTGCAATACTCTAAAGATAAAGATGTATGTGTCTTATTAATTTTTAATTTAAATCTTCTACAGTACAAGTGTTTTTGTCTGATAGAGGACTTAAAATATCCTACCCTAATATTGTAAATTTGTTAATTGCTCCTTATTATTCTGTCAGTTTCTATCCAATAATATTGAGACCTTATCATTTGTAGCAAATAAGCTCATATGTGTTAGAACTCCTTGGTGACATAGTTATTTTATTATTGTAAAGTATTCCTCTTGATCTTTACTAATTTTGCCTTAAATTCTACTTTATCTCCCATTATTTTGCCACAATAGCTATTTTCCATACCTTTGTTTTCAGCATTTCTGAAATATAAGCAGAATTTAGCTGCATTTTAATCTGCCTATATTTTGGGGGGCATTTTATTTGTATATTTCCCCTATCGTTGCTATTTGTTGGGAGCAGAAGATCTGCATCAGAGGGCTAACTTTCAGCTCTTCTTGGCTAGAAGTCTTCTGTTGGGCTTTTGATGGTAGCTGGAAGTCAAGTATTCTATGTTACGCATCCCCAAAGAGTTGGTATGCTATGTTACTGGCCCCCAGTGTGCTGATATTCCATGTTACTTACCCCCAGAAAACTAGTGTTCAGTGTTATTGACCCCTAGAATCCTGGTATGCCATTATTGCCCTTTAGTCTGTTGATATTCCATGTTATACATCCATAGAGCACTGGCCATTCATGTTACCCAACCCCGGAGCACTGGCCTTCCATGTTACCAGTCCCGATGACATTGGCAACCACAAGGTCTCGTGGTGCAGTTGAACAAAAGGTTATCCTAACACTTCATGGCGCTGGATTTGTAGATGTCCCTGTAGAGAGAACCAGGGCTTTCCTGAAAATTTAGGGAGTTTGATTTGTAAAGTATGGCTGACAGAGTGTAGCCAGTACTTTTTTTTTTTTTTTTCTAATAAATAGGAGAAAAACCAATAACCTAGAATGAGGGAAAAATCATTAACTGTACATGTCACCAAATGTAATTTTTTCAAAAGTCAAGGATAATGCAACCTGGAAACAAACACAGAATTAGCTTATTTAGAGAAAGCAAATGTACCAATAGAGAAAACAAATGAATTGTAACCAGGAATGACTTACCTTACAAGACAATTTAAGATCACTTAAGGAACCTATGCCTGGGTGCTTTTCTCAGGAAGAACTGAAAATAAATGTTAGTGGTCTCCATAAAAGTTCTGCTTCATGGTTTGGCATCTTGAGACTTTACCCTGATGCCTGTGTAAGAGAAACTGTCCAACCCTATTATCACTTCTCCTCGACCTAGTTTGCAATGATTACATTTTTTTTTTTTTTTTTTTTTTTTTTTTTTTTTTGAGGCGGAGTCTCGCTCTGTCCCCCGGACTGGACTGGAGTGCAGTGGCTGGATCTCAGCTCACTGCAAGCTCCGCCTCCTGGGTTTACGCCATTCTTCTGCCTCAGCCTCCCGAGTAGCTGGGACTACAGGCGCCCGCCACCTCGCCCGGCTAGTTTTTTTTGCATTTTTAGTAGAGACGGGGTTTCACCGGGTTAGCCAGGATGGTCTCCATCTCCTGACCTCATGATCCGCCCGTCTCGGCCTCCCAAAGTGCTGGGATTACAGGCTTGAGCCACTGCGCCTGGCCAATGATTACATTTTTAATGTTTAAGGAAGTCTTCTTTCTAATTATAGCCTCCTGGCTTGATTGATGCAGAAGCATGGAAGTAAATCAAGTCAGCATGGTAACTCCATCCCAGGGCACGCTTAACCAAAAGTATCTTGTGAAGAACTCAACGTTCTCTTCTGTCTAACGTGCAACAGAATATGTGAAGTGGAACAACTGTTAATGAGCAGAAAAGTTCATTAAATACGAGTACTGTTTTAAATACGAAAGTGGATCTAGGAGTATTAGGTTTCCAAAGTTAATATCCATGTAAGTACTGGTATGAAAGTATTTCTAGGTCAAATTAGTCCATGCAGCATACTTTGTGATGTTTTAAAGATCAGTGTACATGTCAGTAAACAAAACAGCAGAAAAGACAAGGCACAGTTCTGTAATGATTCTAAATTGTCCAAACTAGATGATGTTTGTTACTCGTTCTAGTATCTTTTAAATCGAAATATCGAGGGCAATGTAATGACATCCTCACATCAATGACTTCCTAGCTATGTGGTCTTTTTCTATATCAGCAAGGGAAATCTCATTTTATTTAAACCAGTGAGTCTCAATGGGCCTCAAATTTACTTACGTTACAAATCAGGTAAAATTAGGAAAATGTAGTAAGTTTTTGATTTCTAAATCACTTCCTTGTTTATATATTCAGGTTATACATATTTCTTACTTTTGGGGTGTTCAAAATAATTTTGAAAAATAGTAAAATGAAGACAGTACTTGGAAATTTTTGATGTGCTTTCTTAGTGTAAACAATAACTTATGAAACTCTGCATAATTTTTTTTCTAATTTTTGGGTATTGTGAAATTTAAAACCCTGGAATCATTGACTCAAGTCATTCTTTGGCAACAAAACTAGTTATTTCAGAGAGTAAGCAGATTAAGTGGTATTTTTAAGACTGGAAATAGTATTTCCAACATTCTTACGGAATAAAAAGTGGCATTTGATTAAAGTACACTTGATCTGAGTACACTGAAAGTGTTTTGTAGCTCTTCCCTCATCTACCCACTAGTTGTGCTCAAACAAAAAAGGGGCAGATAAATGGGCCTAAAAGGAATTGAAGCCAAAGCAAGACACTTATGTCTTCAGAAAAAAATCAGTATTACATCATTTCAAAGGCAGTAAAAATGGAAGACTTTGAAGTGGCTGTGCCCTCAAGCATTTCTTGGGCTTGCTTACACCATGGGTAGTCTCTCTGAGATGATTCAGTTTGCCTTATGAGAAAAATATGTATGAAAAATTTGAGACACTTGTCCAAGTTGACAATTCACTCTCTTTGGAGGAATAAAGAAGTGAAACTCTTTAGCCAATATGAGAAGACACACACACACACACACACTTCACATTTTTAATTTTAAATGCGAATATACTATAAATGAATGAGCACATACATAGGCACATCACACACATTGATTCTTTTTTAAATTTGGATTTCTTTCCACATGTTGGCAAAATCCTTCACCTATCGGGGCTGAGAAACAACATCTTAGCTTTGGTGCTGGTCCTGATTTGGGCCATCCTCTGCATCCTGCTGGTCCTCACTGGGCTGGTTTTCCTATAATAGTAATGTCTCTTCTATGAGGATGCTGATGACTGGAGCTTTTCAAGTCAATGTTTTTAGCCTTGCTACCATGGCTGCTCTAGTTATGACTACTTTTTATCATTCATCTTCTTTGCGCAAGTCATATGTTTGTATATTTGGATAGTTTGAAAAAGATGTATAATCATCTTTTTGTCAGATAGCTTTTACACGTGGTGATCAATGCTGTGCTTTGCTAAACAGTTTTCTCTTCTCTAGCTGTACTGGGAATCTGTTTCCCTAGACCACACTTTCTCTTGGGCATCTTGGATTCCAAGTCAAGAAGAGTCAGATCTCCTTGTCCTTTAAAACATGGTGCCCTCACTGGGTTCTTTTTTTTTTGGAGACAGAGTATCACTTTGTTGCCTGGGCTGGAGTGCAGCGGTGCAATCTTGGCCCACTGCAATCTTGTCTCCCAGGTTCAAGTGATGCTCATGCCTCACCCTCCTGAGTAGCTGGGATTATAGGTGTGTGCCATCATCACCAGGATAGTTTTTTTTTTTTTTTGGTAGAGACAGGTTTTCGCCATGTTGGCCAGGCTAGTCTCAAATTCCTGACCTCAAGTGATCTGCTTGCCTTGGCTTCCCAAAGTGCTGGGATTACAGGCATGAGCCACTGTGCCCGGCCTCCATTACCTTTTAAGAGACCTCCCTGGCCACTCATGATTCCTCTGTTAACAACAGCTACGTATATTGGTAGCTGCAAAGACTATACTGTATGTTATCTCATGGATTGTTTTCTAGATTCTAAGGTCTTTATGATTCCTCTAGGAACTGATAGTTATTTGCCGCTGTGATTTGAGAAGAGGTAGATTGTGGTAAACCTCTTCCAAATGAATTGTTTTCTAGGAAAGAACAGATTCCCTAGCATCATGTTTGTACTATTTCCTCTTTAATTATATCAGTCCTTCATCCCATGAAGCTTCTGTGCAAGAGCTGTGACTTATATTCTAATTCTCTATCCTAGGATAAAAGCCTTTCTCTGCACTTTTACCTCTTTACTATTGTACTTGCCACTGACAAGATCTTTAGATTTTTTTTTCATGTTTGAAGAAGCTTGCTTAGATTTGCCTTTTTCCTTTTTATTTGTCCAAATTTATGGGGTACAACTCTATGCATTGCATTACATGCATAGATTGTGCAGTGATCAAGTCAGGGCTTTTACAGTGTACATCATACCCATTAACCAATTTCTCATCATCCTCCCCTCTCCCACTCTCTTACCCTTCTGAGTTTCCATTATCTATCATTCCACTGTTTACATACATATGAACACATTTTACACCATGCTCTTATGAGTGAGAACATGTGATACTTGTCTTTCTGTGCCTGGCTTGTTTCACTTAAGATAATGACCTTCACTTCCACCCATGTTTTGAAGGGGTCCTAAGAGCTTGTAAGTGTATTTCCTACAGCTGACAATAAAAAAGATTAAACAATTATCACATGAAAGAACTTTTAAGGACTCATGTATGTAAATTTAAGGAACAGGAACATTAGGATGACCTTAAGATATATTTACACATGAAAGTGTCCAAACCTATAATACTTTATTATTTTAGCGTTTACAGAGTACTTTTGCTAGGTACTTTGCTAACTTCTTGAGATTTAATGGTGAAATAGACATGGCTTTTGTCTGAAAGGAGGCTCAAAGGTTTGCCGAAGCTCCAAACCTCTGGAAAATAGACACTTTAAAACACAGGACCTAGATATAGTTAAACATAGGCAGTTTATATCTCATGGATGAGAAACATAAATAGGTCATTCAATATGATCTCATTTACTTTCTCCATATGTACACTACAGGTAGTTATCTTAGATAACTATAGCTGTTCTACAGTTAGAAATTATGAAGCCAATAAAAATGCTTTAATTCCTGTTCTTTTGCATTTCATCTCAAAGCAACTTTAACTTGAACTCTTCAAGTGAGATTGCTTGTGGAGATACACCTGAGAAGAACTTGTGCACTGTGAACTTCCTCACACTTATGCCCATTGCTTAGTTGGCACCCCACGCTGAACTAGAAGGAGCCAAGACAAGAAGCTCAGCATCCCTGGCAACCTACTGTTAAGTCCACGGGCCAGTCTGCAGGGGACGGAGAGTTTAGATTTAAATCAACCCAGCACAGGGCGTAGGGCCAGGGGAACAGAAGTAGTCCACATCAGCCATAGCAGTCTTCTGGCCGCCTGTGGCCCAGCCCTGAAAGCTTTTACCCAGTAAATTTTTTAAGCTTTCATTTCGGCTGCCTAGACAGATGTTCCAAATTTATATCTGCTTCATTTAGTGCAAGAACCAGGTAATGAGGAAGAGGCCTGTTCCAGTAAATGATCCCCAAGGCTACAGTTCTTTCTATTTGGGCAAATAGATGATAAAACCTGTACAGCCTTCCACGAATGTTTCTTCAGTGGAAATACACTTCAAATAACAAATGTTACAGCAATTGGCAGGGGTATGCCTCACAGGAGGGTGGCACCTTTTATTTAAAAAGGCTTGTTTTTGTGAAAAACAAGATGGGCCTCATTTATGAATGCAAATGATGCCTTGCTTTTGTTTTACAAAATATTGAGAGATGGTATTAGATAGTATGATTGAATATCTGTGCACACAACATGCACTTGCGCATGCACACACACACACACACACACACACAAGCCCATGGCCACCCAATGTATTTGTAAGCAAGTCAGAGACACACATTTTATACATGCTTCTAAGTTTATGGAGATTGACGAAAAATATAAGTCATCTCCAAGTGAAGGAGTTTTCATAATTGATGGTTTTGGACTTCAGAGACCAAAATTGATCTTCTGATCCTTTGGTTGCTCAGGGTGGATGGGTAAATCACGCTCTGCTTTTATTTGACATTTGATACTTCCTTTACATATGACCTATCCCTGAGTGCTGGGACCTTGTGTCTTCCTACAAGTGCAAAATATGTACTCCTTGCAGGTTAAAATCAAGACCTTGGCTTCATTTTGAAAACAGCATGCACAAACCAATTATTTTAATGTTTCATATTTTCCACTTATGGTGATTATAACCTGTTTGGAACTTTGCTTTTAGACCAAGATAATTTTTAATAAATGGTCTGAAAGCTTCAAATCTGTTGACTTAATTATCAAAATTCATGTTCCTGTTAAAAAACTCAAGAGAACATTTTGATTATGGGGATGACTTAATAGATAATTAGGTAAAGTGATTTGGCAGAAGCAGCATAGTCAAGGCTCTTTTGCAAGGCAACTTGGCTCCACAGAAGGCAAAACTCTTCAACTAACAGGAACTTGTGCATAGACTTTTTCTTCTCACAGCTCTTTTCCTTTCTGAAATAAAGGGTGCATGAAATCCTGAGCAGGCAAATTAACTAGACAAAGCACTTAGAAGCTGAATTTAAAGTGCCAGTGGAGACCATTGGAAAACTGTATCGAGTGCTTTTAGTGAAAATTCTACCGATTAATGATGTAGTGATGAAAATGTGGTATATATATATACCATGGAACACTGTGCAGCCATAAAAAATAAGGTAATCATGTGAGTGAATTAACACAGGAACAGAAAACTAACTTACAAGTGGGAGCTAAACATTGAGTACAGATGGACATAAAGATGGCAACTACAGACACTGGGGGAACTACCAGAGGGTCTAGTGGAGGAGAAGGGTATAAGGGTTGAAAAACTACCTATTGGGTACTACGCTCACTACCTGGGTGACAGGATGATTGTACACCAAACCTCAACATTATGCAATTTACCCATGTAACAAACCTGAACATGTAATCCCTGGACCTAAAATAAAAGTTTAAAAAAAAGTTTACTTGCCCAGTTGCAGCCCAACAGATGTAGTCTATAACTGGCAAGGACTGTGAAGAAGGGCATGACATGAAGAATACAGAGACAGGATGAATACAGGGTGAACATAATTCCCATGTCTTGATTTCTGATTAGACCTATCCATTGGTATGGGAAGTACATTATCCAGATCCATTCCCTTTGAAATTGTTCCAGAGATTTGTCCAGAGATAGTGGAAAATATCCCACAAACCCGCGGGTTATTTTCTGAACACCTTACTTATTGATACAATGATCACATAAGTTATTCAAAATTTTGTCTGGGAAGAAGATAAAATTAGATGCAATGCTGAGATTCCACTGGACATGATGATAAGCATGGCCATAGTATTTGTGAAGAACTTGCTCAATGGACGAGGTGCCATATGATAGAGGAGTGACTGATGGCTCTTCCACCATGTCTCTGTGTGAACAGAAAAAAAATATTATAATGTTGCAGTTTCCCATTCTTTTGACTCATGTTCCTGTCTAGCCAGCAGCAAACTACCACAGGCAAACCTTCTTGAAAGAAGGAAACAACCAAACTCAGGTTTTGGCATTTATGTTGCAGACGTTTGTTAAATTTTTTGAAGCAGTTTCTACTACTGAGAGTATCTACAGCAGTGGCTTTCAACGTACATCTCATTGTAACATCCTAGCGTGCAATAATTTGTGAGGTATTTCACAAGAAATATGCATGGTACTAAAATGTGTAATACGTCATTTTGCATAAATTCACTTGGATTCAAGGTTATTGGTATAATGATATAAGTCACACTTACTGGTATTGGAAAATGCTTTCTGGAAAAACAAATGGGTTGGAGCTTGGGAATCAGCTAATCTTATTTTTAAAATCTGGTTGAGTTGGACAGAGCGTCTTCCATGCCATTGTGTCTCTTACCAGTGTTCCACCAGGGGAAAAAAATCGAGAATCTGTGTTCCATTTATCTATTGCTGCATAACAAACCACTCCAAAATGTAATGTCCTAAAACAAAAAAAACATTCATTTTCTTGTGAATCTGCAACTTGAGCAGGGCTCAGTGGGGATAGCTGTTTTTCTGCTCCCCTCGGAATCAACAGGGTCAGCTCTAAGGCTCAGGGTAGGAATCATCTGAATGCTTACTCACTCTCACATCTAGGGAAGGTATGTAAGCTGTTGCGGCCAGGGGATGGACTGTGGCACATTGTATTTTCCAATAGTGGCCATAGCTAGATTTCTAGTCCCACATGCTCTTCCAGAACTTTGGCAATCACCTATCAAAATGTGGGGTGAATGTTCCTTCCCTTTGATCCTGGGAAGGATGGTGAATACTCTGACCAATAATGTATGGCAGAAATCTTGCCAGCCTTGACTTTAGAGGCTGGGCTGCAAAGGGTAACGTGACTTCCATTTGAAATTTCTCTCATGATGCTCAGTCTCCAAAGCCCAGGCTACATGAAGAGGACATTGGTAAGTGGCTGATAATCCAAGCTAAATTATCAACTAACAACTAGGATCAACTATCTGACATAGTAAAGAGTCTTCCCCTCACTCCAGCCTCGAGATTTGAACCTTCCTAAGCTGACGCCCTGTGGAACTGAGATGAGCTACCCCCACCCTGCCCCAGAATCTTGTCCAAATTGCAGATGTCTAAGTAAAATAAGTAGATAACTGTAATAGGTAGCTGAAACACTCTGCTTTAAAGATTAAAGAGGGGATGTGCTCAAAATTTTCTGAAGATTCCAGAGGTTATTCTGAAACAAAAGTTGTTTTGTTGATTATTGCTGCTTATGTATTTTTCCTGTCTCATTAGAAATGGGCACCAATCTCTTATCGAAATTCACTCCTTTCCACCAAAGTGTATACTCTCATTCTCTAATTTTCGAGATAGCATCTTTGTGGTAAAATGTCAACTCAACATTGCTAAATTGACAATCTGTAGATTTTGTTATTTTTGGCAGTTTGTGTCCTAAAATTCTTTACTTCTATTCTCTAACTTATTTCTGAATTGTTAGATAAGGTGAACTATAATTTTTGAACTGAATGGTAATGACATAGCATGGTTATTATATTAGTGTTTGGTAGATTTAAAGATTTCAGGGCTTTCGTGTTAACATAAGTACAACTTGATCAGACACCAAAGAGTATATAGGGATACTATGTGATGGTGTGTAATGAAAGATAAACAAGGCCAAGATTGTCTTAAATAGAATTTTGCTATCTTCACCAAGTTTTATGTTAAATAGGAACACAATGGCACATAGTTTTTGCTTCTGAAATGTCACTGTGTTGTTTCTTTATCAAAAGAATCCTGATAAATGACAGAAGTCTCCCCTTTCAGGGATAATAATTGATAAACAGTGCTGCAAAATTTCCACAAATTTATCAGGAAAGAAAATTTTCTCTATAGGCATTGTCCATCATTCATTCTGTCCTCTAAGTAGATTTTTAAGGATCTGCATCAAACACAATCCAAAGCATTTTCAAACTTTAGCATTCATTAGAATCATCTAGAAATCTTAAGTCACTGACTGTTATGCCCCAGCCTCATAGCTTCTGATTCACTAGTAGAGTGAATCCCAAGAAACTGCATTTCTAACAGTGCTGCCCCTCCTAAGACCACAAGATGAAGATTACTGATCTAGAGAAACAAGATAAAAGCCTAATATGTGGAGATCTTTTTCTAAACACTACTCTGAAATATACTCAAATTTAAAGCAACTCTCAAGTCATCCTGTGACAAAATAGTTTTCATTCATTCAAAGGTTAAACAAGTGATTTCTCTTAACTACATTTTCTCACACACTGGGGCAAAGTGCAAGAAGAAACAAATTGATTCTTTCAGTCTGAATGTCATTGAGTTCTAAATGGGTTCTAAAACTGAGAATGTGTTGTGAGAGAGAAGCACAAGCATTTCTCACCAATGCACAACCAGAGAATTTGGTTAGTTTTACCAGTTTAGAAAATAGCCAGAATTCTGTATCAAACATTTCAGTAATAAAAGTGGAATCAACAAAATTAGATTATGACCGGGAGCTTAAAGACCAAATTTGTTCTGGTCTAGATGCCTCGGACATCTGATTCTCAAGAAAGCCTCATTGTCCTCAGGAAAAGTATAAAAGATATCTTTCCTCAACTCCTGAGAAGGAAACAGATCTGTTACCCTGAAGGTTTTCTTTCAGTATTCTAAATATTTTAAACTAAATGAACCTAATTGAATTACTCAGATAATTGGCTAAGTCAGCAGTGCTTTAGGTTGGCTCTGAAATTATTGAGGTCTTTCTGTTCACAGACTTTCTATGACTCCTTCTGCATCCTTCATTTAGTTGTTTCTTTCTAATTTAACTCTTTCATAATTGGATAATTAAGAGTTTCCATTTTCCATTGTGGACCATCTTGCTTTGACTTGCTGAAACACATGTTCATGAATATATACTTTCTATTAGTGCTTTGCTAAATGTCTCATTTATTTAAAAAAATTATCTTTTATTATAAAAAGAAATACATGCTCATTGTAGGGAAAATATCAAGACATTAAAGAAAAATTAATATCTCAAAGGCTATCATTAAGAGACATGTAGTAAATATTGTCATGATTTTCTTAATACTCATTTTATATATATGCTTACTATATATATTTGGAATTTTCAAAAATATAAATTAAGAGTTACCTAGGAATAAATTTAACCAAAAAAGTGAAAGATCTCTATAATAAAATCTACAAAACATTGATGGAAGAAGTTGAAGAAAACACAAACAAGTGGAAAAATGTTTCATGTTCATGGATAGGAAGAATTAATATTGTTAAAATGTCCATACTATCCAAAATGATGTACAGATTCAATGCAATCCCTATCAAAATACCAATGATATTATTCATAGAAATAGAAAAAAAAAGCCTAAATTTGTATGAAACTACAAAAGACCCCAAATACACAAGTCTTCAACAAAAAGAACAAAGCTTGAGACATCACACTATCTGACATCAAAATATATTACAAAGCAGTAGCAACCAAAACAGCATGATATTGATATAAAAACAGACACACAGACCAATGGAACAGAATAGAGAACCCAGATATAACTTCATACATTTACAGCCAGCTGATCTTCAACAAAAGCACTAAGAACACACATTGGGGAAAGAACAATCTCCAATAAATGATGCTGGGAAAACTGAATATCCACATGCGAACAATGAAACTAGACCTTTATCTCTCATCATTTACAAAAATCAACTCAAAATAGATTAAAGACTTAATATAAGACCTAAAACTATGAAACTACTAGAAGAAAACAGAGGGAAAATGCTTCATGATATTGAGCTGGGCAAAGATTTTTTGGATGAAACCTCGGAAGCATAGGCAAAAATAGACAAATATGATTACATCAAATTAAAAATCTTCTGTACAGCAAACAAATACCTAAGTGAAGAGAGAATTTACAGAATGGAAGAAATATTTGCAAACTATACATCTGACAAAAGGTTAATACCCAGAGTGTACTAAGAAACTCAAATAACTCAATAGCAAAAAGCCAAATAACTCAATTTTTAAAAAGCCAAAAAAATCTGAGTAGATATTTCTTAAAAGAAGACAAATAAATGGCCAACAGGTATATGAAAAAATGCTCAACATCATGAATCGCCTGGGAAATGCAGATCAAAACCGCAATGAGATATTATCTCACCTCAATTAGAAGGGTTGTTATTAAAAAGATGAAACATAACAAGTTCTGCTGAGGATATGGAGAAAGGGGAATACTTACACGTGGCTGGTGGGAATGTAAGTTAGCATAGTCACTATGGAAAATGGTATGGAAGTTCCTCAAAACATTAAAAATAGAACTGCCAGGCCAGGCATGATCGTTCACACCTGTAATCCCAGCACTTTGGAAGGCCAAGGTGGGCAGATCACCTGAGGACAGGAGTTAGAGACCAGCCTGGCCAACATGGTGAAACCCTGTTTCTACTAGAAATGCAAAAAATTAGCCAGGCATGGTGGTGTGTGCATATAATCCCAGTTACTTGAGAGGCTGAAGCAGGATAATTGCTTGCACCCAGGAAGAGGAGGTTGCAGTGAGCCAAGATCACACCGTTGCACTCCAGCTTGGTCAACAAGAGAGAAACTCCATCTCAAAAAACAAAAAACAAAAACAAAAACAAAAACAAAAAAAAGTGAGAGAGAGAAAGTCTAGGTGGCGTGGCTCATGCCTGTAATCCCAGTCCTTTGGGAGGCCAAGGCGGGTGGATCACGAGGTTAAGAGATCGAGACCATCCTGGCCAACATGGTGAAATCCTGTCTCTACTATAATACAAAAAAAAATTAGCTGGGCATGGTGGCACATACCTGTAATCCCAGCTACTCAGGAGGCTAAGGCAGGAGAATTGCTTGAACCCAGGAGGTGGAGGTTGCAGTGAGCCGAAATCATGCCACTGCACTCCAGCCTGGTGACAGAGTGAGATTCTGTCTCAAAAAAAAAAAAAAAAAAAAAAAAAAGCCATATGATCCAGCAATCCTGCTATTGGCTGTATATCCAAAGGAAAAGAAATCAGTAGGCCAAAGAGATCATCTGCACTCCCATGTTTATTGCAGCACTATTCACATTAGCCAAGATATGAAGTCAAATTAAGGGTCCATCAATAGATGACTGGATTAAAAAATTAGTATATTTACACAATTGAATACTAGTCAACCAATAAAAAAAGAATGAAATCCTGTCATTATAATTTTTTAAATTAAGGTTTATATTATAAAAATTTAAAGAAATCAATTTTTACTACTTATAATTATCATTACTGCTATTAATATTAGTAAAATTTATGAATGTTTACTAAATACTATGCATTATGCTAATTTCTTTACATGTATTGTCCTTTTTTAAAAAGATTAAACTTTTAAGGGGTACATGTGTAGGTTTTTTACATAGGTGTAAAATTAGAACATGTAAATAGAAAAAAATGAAGAAAATTATAACTTACCCATAATAAATACCATTCCTTCCCATCACAAATACTATATTCACATTTTAGGGTTATCTGTTAAGATTTTTATATGCATATGAATGCATTTTTCGAATCTGAATTGAATAGAATTTTTCTGAATTGATTAGAATTTTCTGTACAGATTGCTATGTATGGATGGAGGGGTGAATTATGAAGAAGCACAAGAAAGCTTTTGTGGGATGCGTACATTTAGTATCTTCATTAGTATCTTCCTGTTATGGTGTGTGATAATGTCAAAATGTATCAAGTTGTACACTTTAAATATTTGCAACATATTGCATGTCAAGCATACCTTAATAAAGCTGCTAATTTTTTTTTGAAAAAGGAAGACAACATGTTTTTGGCCACAATTGTGGTGACATGTGAGTCCACATTGTATGCAAGACTCTGCAAGGTGGTTACTCTTCCAGAAGCATAATGATTGGGGAATGACAATATAAGCATAAGAGGATGAAATTATATCAGCTCATAAAACAGAATCGAGAGAGGAGAGAGACTGGGGTTCAGGTGGCAGCACTAACTTTTATCAGATTAGGAACAGTAGTTCTTTTATGTTTTGGTATTCTTGGAGAAGTCAAAGGTTTTTATATTCTCCCCAGCAGGGGCCCATTTAATGACCTAACAGCCAGTGTTTATTGAGATTGTGTTTCTCACTCACAACCCGTCTCCTCACACAGGAGGCAGGATACAATAATAAAAACTGGAAAATTGACAAGGGACTAAAAAGAGGGCTTTTGGGGTATTTCCCCCAATCCTGGCTCAACAGACATTTACTTATTACTTACTATGTGTAATTGCTACCTTTTATGTATCTATAAAATATATGTGACAGAAACACATACAGATAGGTTTCTGCCTCTCTAATTAGTTCAGAGGTGAATAAATAAATACTTATACTTGAGGGCTTTTGAAGCACAATTCTATTAGAAATAGAGGTGAAGAGAGGCATCTGTATATAGTAAACTGTGTCAGATTAGCAAATTTCTTGGCCAATTTAGTTTCACTTTAGGGTAAGAAATATGTACTCTACTACTGATCCATTTCCATTTCTAATTGATTCCCGTAATTATCCTATTTAAATAGAAGTAAATACCAAACCTATTTAAATAGAAATAATAAAAGGGGGATTTTATTTTCAAATTCAGTAGAAGTGTCTTGGGAGATCATCAAAACCCCAAGTCCAGAGGGTATACGTCATGGTAACTGTTTATTCTTTTAGCCACTCAATCAGAAAATATTTACTATGCTTTTATTAAATAACATTTGTTATATAACCAACCTTCTATTAATGGGTACTTAAGTTTTTTCCAACTTTCTACTATTACAAACAAATGGCAAACACACATTTTGTGTGTGTGTGTGTGTGTGTGTATGATCTTTGCTTGTCTGCAATTTTTTCCATTAAACATATTCCTAAAAGTGGAATTGCTGGGTCAATGAACATAAATATTTTAAATTCGTGTAACTATTGCCAAATTTCTTTTCTGCATTGAGTGGATTCAGTCATGGATTTTTGTCTTTGACCTTGGCTAGAAAAGTTCTAGTGGAAACAGTCTGAAGACATATTATAGAAATTCAGGGAGGGGAAGAGGAGGCAGCCTGTGAAAACAACTCTTTCCAAAAATTCACTGATGATACCGGAGTATAAAGGCCTTTTTCCTTTATCACAATTGAGGAAAACTTTGCAGAGAAATCTCAGCTTCAAAGCTCCCCATGGGGACAGCTAAGGCCTTTGTTGTGACACCATGACACAGCTCAACTTCTCCTTCTGCTCAGTCCTTATTCCTTCATCCTTCCAAAGGCATTGATCAGGGGAGATGAACATCCTGTACACACTAATCTTCATCATACAGTTTCTTTCCCAGAGATCCTGACTTCAAGTGTCTGTCAACCTATATTCCATACCAAGTAAATATGTTCTTCAAAAACAAACTCCTTTTTGGACAATCAAAAGCCAAGAGAATTCATTGCCAATAAGTTTGCCCTGCAAGAATACTAAAAGTTCTTCAAATGAAGGGAAATTATTCTATATGAAAGCATAGATCTTCAGAGAGAAATGAAGAGCATGCGTGCATGAACATAAAAGTCCATTTTTGTGTAAAAAGGCAAACAATGAAGTAACAATACATTGTGGGGTTTATAACATATGTAGAAATAAAATATATAACAACAGTAACAAAAGGCAGAGGAATTGGTAAAAACAATGTTTGTGATATGGTAAAATATTCAAGGCAAACTACAATAAATTGTGGGTGCATATTTTAACTTCCAGTGTAACTAAAATAGTACAAAAACATATGGCTCAAAAGCCAATGGAGAAATATCATGAATAATAAAAACATTTGCTTAATTCAAGATAAGCAAGGAAGAGAAGAATAAAAGTTCAAAGAACAGATAGACAAGTAGAAAAGAAAAAGCAAGACGGTAGAAAAATCCCAGCTGTGTCAGTAATTACATTTGGTGTAAATGGAATAAATACACCAATTAAAGAAACTGTCAGAATGGATTAAAACACACACGTGCACACACACATACCTGTGCACACTCACATGGCCCAAATACATACTGTTTACAAGAGACACACTTCAAATATAAAGACATGGTTAAGTTGAAGGTCAAAGAGTGGGCAATGATATATTATGCAAATATTAACCACTTGAGGGATTCTATGGCTACTCGCCTCTACAAAGGTGAGATTTCCTTGTAGGGCTTCAGGGAGGGGAAAGAATAGCAACTAAAAAGAAGAAGAGATGAGAAGAAGAGCTAGAAAAGAGTAGGAAGACAGGGAGGGGAGAAAAAGAAAAATGAAGAGAAAAGGAAGGAGAGAGAGAGGATTTGGAAAATTAGAGGGACAAGAGTTAAAGGGAAAAGTAGGGAATTAGAAAAGAATAGAGAAGGACAAATTGGATGGGGAGTTACTGCTATAAATTTCACAGGCAATTTCTCTTTGGCAATCAAGTTTCTTGTAGACCCACGTGTTAGTTTGTTTTCATGCTGCTGATAAAGACATACCTGAGGCTGGTCAGAAAAATTTAATTGGACTTACAGTTCCACATGGCTGGGGAGGTCTCAGAATCATGGGGGAGGTGAAAGGAACTTCTTACATGGCAGCTGGCAAGAGAAAAATGAGGAAGAAACAAAAGCAAAAACCCTTGATCAACCCATCAGATCTCGTGAGACTTACTCACTATCACGAGAATAGCACGGGAAAGACCCGCTCCCATGATTCAATTACCTTCCCCCGGATCCCTCCCACAACACGTGGGAATTCTGAGAGCTACAATTCAAGTTAAGATTTGGGTAGGGAGATAGCCAAACTATATCAACCCATCTCCCAACTCTAGACAGTGCTTTTTAATAGGACTACTCCCTAACTTGTTCCTTTTCATTTTTCTATATATAACATTTTTAAATGTCCAACCTTTTTCTTTTAAATGTGAAAAAGGGCCTCTTCTGGGTGAGGAAATACAACAAAATGCTTTACAATGTACAAGTGCCACTAATTACTTCAATTGCTTGCATTTTCCTGAGCCACACCTTGGGAATGCTAAGTACTCCATTCCAGGCTACATGGCCAACACTCAATCTTTTGCTGAGGGAGTGTTTTTAATAAGTGAATTCTCAACTACAGGATTTTGAGATGAACGTTATGAGAAAGATTTATGTTTGAAATGACTATGAATCTACGATTATTGACAGCGCAGAGCTACAGATGTAAGTGAAAGGATTAGCAGCAGCTGATCTGAAAACAATGCAATCTCAATGTAAGGCCTTAGGTGAGTTTTTTTTTTTTTTTTTTAATTAACATTTATATGGAAGGAGAGAACTTGTTTATTTCGGATTGTTGTCTTGGATTAACCTCAAAATAGTGGAAGCACATTGTAGGGTTTTAAAGCTATCCTTGAAATGGAATTAGCTTCATAAATTTTGCCTGTCGAATATTTGGCATTAGTTATTGGAGCTAAAAGGAGTTAGAATTTTCTTATGATAACTGAACCACCCTGCAGCTATTTTTCTTTCACAACTATGTGAACATTAGTCAAAGGTGTTAGAACTGGGAATAGCAAATACATGTTACACATCCCTGTATTTGCCTGTATGCATGGCCAACGTTGCTAATTAAGCTTGGCATGCCTTTTTCTGGTTCTTTTGAATCCCTCTCGATATACCACCTGGGCTGTACAACCAATCATCTAGGCATGATGTGCAATTTCTTAGCATTTTTTTTAGTGCCCCGTTCTCCTTCAGCAGTCTATGCCTATGGACTCCTCACAATAATGTTATTTATTTTATTTTTTTAAATGTATAAAGTAAAATGCATAGGATTATTCTGACATGCAGTTACCAAGATATTTATAAAAACCTGTAGTATAGTAATAAATTTGCTTCATTATAAATACACTAAAAAATCTACCAGTGGGTTTTAATAAAAACTGTTGAATTTCAACACAGTGATAAGTATAAATAATCTGTATGTACTGCTATAACATGACATAAAAATAGTTATATTTTATACTTTTGACAAAATCACAGGTACCACTACAACTGTGGGTTCTTTCATTCTCTCTTTCCTTCTTTTTGCCTTTATTCACAATTGAAGGAATACTAAAATTTTGCTACATATAGATAAAAATAGTATGTAATTATTTTTCCGTCCATGTGGTCCCCAGGTTAGAAACCCTGGGAAGGTTTCATGACTGAGTGATCATGAAAGTTTGAAACCTAGATTTTCAGCAAAAGCAATTAATAGACTAGATAGAAGCAAAGAGAGTTAAGTGACTCTTTTCTTTATGGCGTAATAATTTCCCATAATAAGAAATACATAAGAAATCTGAAGCTCAATAGCAAAGATGAGTATTAAATATTAATCACATCAGTAGTAGTAATAGATACATTTTAGGCCTCTAATGCCTTTTATCACTTTTTACCTTGTTTCTTTCTCCTACTTTACAACAGGAGGCAGGCCTTTCCCTTCCAACGTTGTGTTCTTCATAACGGTAGTTAAAATCTCTTGAGATTTCTATACTTGGAATATGTTTTGGGATATTGTGGGTATCCTAGATATGAAAATATAAATGATATATATTCTAGAAATATTGGCTACATGGTCATATATTTTTTAAAAAATTCTTTCCCTTCATGGTCCTAGAAGATCAATTCTATATGTGATGGATTTCATATAGACTGATAAGGAATTGGATGCAGTAAGCCCCACATGGTAAGGTCCTCTCCGCCTGGTAAGCATAAACAGTCAAGTGCCAGCAATGTGGGTCTGCAGCTCTTGAGCTTGTATCTCATCTGGCCCTTTTTAAGAAAACTGGAGGGAGCAGAAGCCCCAGACCAAAATGCAAAGCCCAGGTCAGGTCTGCTTTGACATCATCTTCCCTTTCCTTCTCTAGTAATGTGTAAATGGCAACACCCTCTTATTGTGAAATTGGCCTTTACCATCCGTTGTGCAGATGAAAAATTTAAAGAGTGGGAATGGTGGGGAATATGAAGTACATTGAAAATATCTGACTATTAAGAGAAAGTTGTCCAAAGCAGGGATAATATCCCTTTAAGGGTGAAAAAGAAAACTTTCACAAGAAGGAAATTCAGAAGAGGATATATAATTCGGTGACCAAACAAGCCTTGTCAAGTTTTTTAAAAGTACAGTTTAGAAAATTAATGGTTAGGATTTCAGTGGGGGCATGTTCATCAGCAAAATGCTATAATGTTAGAAACAGTATCCACTGTTGGAACCAGGCAGGGGCCTATTATTACTGGTTTAGAATGGCATATTTTCTTAGCTATATTAATTCTGTTAAAAATAATTCATTTTCCACTTTTGTTTTTCTTTCTCCCATTGAAACTACAAAGACATTAAATAGAAAAGGAGTGGATTAAATGAATGTTTTATCTGAGGAGAAGTTATTAAATGTTACACAGTTATAGTCACAATAAATAGCATATGTAATATAGGAAACTTCATATGATTACTGGTGTACCTCATGGCATTCTAAGATAAGGTTCTCCCTTGAAATGAAAAATATGTACTCTTAACAAACCATTTGGGAATTGCTGCTGGAAGTATTTGTTGGATTGACTGGAGTGGCACTTCTGTAGTTGATTCATATACAGCATAGCCTTGCCAAGAAAGCCACGTTTTACCATACCACAGAAGTTTTCATGAGCTTGCTCACTCTTTGCCAACCCAGTTAATCCCCAAAGAGAACCATTTGTTGAGGGTAGCAGCTCCCTAAGCTCACAGATCCCAGGCTTACCATAGGCACACAGGATTCTGTAGTCAGCACAGCAAAAGATTCCCTGCAGGCAGCACCAGCTGGTGGCACTGTCATGTTGTCATGAACAGTCTCCTCTGATTGGTGATCCCAGAAAGGCAGGAGGAGGAAAAGCCATCACTGGGACCCAGGTTTTCTACCACAGCAGGGCAGCAGCTATGTCAACCTATACCAACCATTCTTGGCCAAGGCAGTGCCTGGACATATGTGTTCCTACACTTTCCTTCGATTTTCCAGGAGATATTTACTTAACTGTCTCATTTCCTACAACAAATCTTAAACTTTCCCTATAGTAGAAAAAGGGGAAACAGTTTTCACCAGTTCTGGCACAAGCTTTGCCGCTGGTGGCATCAGTTCTCTCCAGCTGCTTTGCTGGTCCCACTGTCAGAGGTGGCATGCCAGCTCTGCATTATTCACACCTGGGTCAGGCAGCTTGGCCTTCAACCTGACTAGCTGATAGGGCAACCTGGGAGTGGAACTGGATGCCATGATCTGCAGCTCCTGCGTGTGATTTGAGATGCCAAGCATGTGTGCACAATGTCTGTAATGAGTCATCTTTTTGTATTGTGCTGGTTGGGTCTTGTCTTGCCAAGCACCACTTAGAACCTTTGTTGGCGGGGCCTATTGCCTTCACTTACACCACATGATGTGCTTAAGGATCACTTATCCAAGCAACATGGCCTCTCTTCACTGAGGCAACCGAACCTCTTACATTTCAATACCTCTCCGACTGGTGAAAAACAAGCCCTTCAGCAGGGCCAGTGTCTTTAGAGCTCAGAGCCACACTGCTCTGCAGCTCTGCAGGCTTTGCTGAGTCCTTTGAGGGGATCAATAGGAGCCGGGGGCATGGTTCCTGGCCCTGGCACAGACCCTTCCCGTAATGTGATAATCCCAGCAGGCCGGCCGTGAGGAGGAGGCAGCCAGCATGCTGTCCTCAGAAATCAACTTCTGACCTCCTGGCTTTCTTCCCCTTTCCCCAAAACTATTTTATTTAAAATGCTAGCTTCTCTGTCACAAATTATTCTTTAGTTAAGGGGTTTGGCTCTCGTGTGAGTTACTGTGGTTTGAAAAGAAAAAGGGCGGGGGGGGAAGGAATATCTTAGTTTAGCCAAGACCCAAACCCTAACCAAGAAAAAGTAGAAACAGGCTGGGAAAGGTGAAGTAACAGGCAGGGAGTGGGTTTTAATTCACATGCTGTTTTAAACTGTGCAGCTCATTACTTGTTGATAATATGCATTTTAGAAGTGTCTTTCTGCACCCAAACTTCTCCAGGGAGTGGGCTAAGAAGAATATGCGTTTTGATGGTAGCAGTGGATTCTTTGGGTTATCACCCTGCTTAGAGCTGCTTCTCTAACATGCCCCTGAAAGTTCAGAAACAGGCCAGGGACCAGAACTTCTCAGACAGAAGTTTTCCTGAGGTCCACAGAGATCATGGCCGTGAGTAGAACAAGAGCGAGTGGCAGGGATCCAACAGTGTGTGACCAGGAGAGCATGTCAGTGGCATCTCCACTTGATTTTGCAGAGAAAGCTTTTGTTCGTGATTTAGCTGGCACTTTCCCATGCCATTATGGTTGTTTAGCAGGAAAACAAAAATTAACCCAATGTCCAATCCAATTTAATGTTTTACTCTTAATTCCAATCATTTAAAAACACTCTTCACATAGTATAAAGTCTCTTTTGAATAAAAATACTCAGTCTTTCCAAAGTCTCCTCCTCCCTCATTTCTCTTTTCAATGGCCTCTGGTTGTGTGAGGCCTTGGGAGGAAATAGGCTCCTACCTTCTGGCTTACCCTTATGCATAGTGACTGATAGTAGCAGCAGGTCTCCTAGGCACTGTGCCTTGACCCCTGGGTGGTCCTGGCCTCACTGGCTCCATATTCTGCAGCAAAGAAGAGTGTGGCATCTTCTTTTGGCTTTGAATGTTTCGTGGAACGTCCACCACCTTCTTGCTGCTTTGGCCTCCCCATCGTGCTCCCTAGCTGTGGAGCTTCACCCTCTGGCCTCAGTACCCCCTGCCTTTACAAGGGCACTTTGCCTGTCCCTGGTAGGGTCCCCAGACGGCCCATTCTCCCAACTCAGCATGCAGGCTATGGGGGTCGAGATCAGCTCAAGAGCCAAGCCCAGGGCCTCTTTTGACCTGACTGGGATGCCTTATCTGGCTTAAGGGTACCTGGCAGCCTGAGAGGTAGCACCTACTCAGAGACCATGGTGGATAGCCAGGCAAGAGCCACCTGACTTCTCTGTTCCCTCTCATGCCTCCCACCCTTGGGAACAAAACCCAGGGAGGGGCAGCCAGAAGACACATGTCTGATGCTGTTCCTTCCTTCCCAGGCATCCCCTTGTTTTTCCCAGGGAAGAGATTAAGGAGTGAGATATCCCTGTATTTCTGTCTTCCTCTTTGCTCCAGTTAAGCCTTCAGCAAGGGTACTTGGGGTATCACTTCTATCACAGAAGACATCAATTAGCTGGGCTTCCTAGGGTGGCTCTCCACCTGCCAAAGGAATAGAACAAAGGAATTAAGCAAAGCCTCTCTTTCTATAAAGCCTGGTTTTAAAACCCCAAATCTCCCTACGAAGTGAAATGCCAGCCTTACCATGGGGTGATATTTCTAATAACTTGACCTTTAGGATGAGAAATTGCAATAAAATATCCATAGAAGGAGAAAGTAAAAATGATATTTGCCAAAGGCTGAGGCAAGAGAATCGCTTGAACCCGGGAGGCAGAGGTGGCAGTGAGCCAAGATTGTGCCACTGCACTCCAGCCTGGGCGACAGAGTGAGACTCTGTCTAAAATATAAATAAATAAACAAATAAATAGGATTTTCAATATTTAAACCTCAGGAGGCCAGAACTGCCTCACTTCACAACTCCAGGAAGAAAGGATGGACGCCCCCTGGAATTGTGGCATGTGTCACCATTATCTGTTCTTTTAAATGCATGTGTCAATCTGGGGTAGAGCTGCAAGTCAAAGGAAAGGATGACAGAGGTAAAAATCTTTTTAGAATGAAGTGTTAGTCAAATGTTTAGCCATGATCTTTTCTTCTTAATACTATTTGCTCCTGTGATGGGAGAATAATCAGGAAAAAGGAAAGTTACATTCAAGTTAAGCGGCAAGAAGCTGCAGGTGAAACATACTGTAATTATCCTGTTCCTGACCTTCTTCAATGAGAATGTTTCTTTCTACATGGCACCAGTAACTACAGATGTCTAGTGTTCTTCCCTCAACTGTGCCCATACTCCTAGGATACGATCCGGATGCTACTGTATTTCTATCCTTTGCCTGAACAGAAAGTCCTTGTGTGCCTCAAGCTTCCTTTGGTAGTTTCCCATGAAAGTTTAAAAATGAATGTTAAAATAAATGACATGCTAAAGTGTACAGTTTCAAAGGGTGAATTACATCAATAATGCTATTATTTTTGAAGAGAAAAAAGACATGCAATCATCCACACACAGTATTTATTTTTTTCTCATTAAAAAGGATGGGTCATATTAAAAACAATGGGTTATATCACACGAATTTCTTTGAATGTTGATTTACTTACTGAACCATAAACGGGAAATTTCTCTGCATTAATTCACATAATATAACACAGTCTTTTTAATGTTACCAAATACATGTTATGGACATAGAGACACACACATATTCAAGAATTCCTCTTTTGATAAACACTTTATTTCTGTTTGTTTTTTAAAGTATTTAAACACTTAGTAAATACATACATTATGTACAATTATTACCATAGAATAAATTCATAGCAGTGGAATTGTGTGGCTTATGGTATATGTATTTACAATTTAATAGATATTGCCAGGTTACTTTTCAAAAAAGACTAATAATTCATAATTCCACAAGCAACATAGTAAATTTTTTTCTGTATCCTGATAAAAATAGATGTTACAAATTCTTTATTTTTTACATTCTAATGGATTTAAATTATCTCATTGTTGCTTCAGCAGAATTGAATGCTTTTTGATGTTCTGCTTGCAATTTACTATTTATATCGATTATTCTAACATCTATTGGGTTATTTTCCTTTTTGTTATTAATTTATAAAAATGTATAAAAGCTATTCATATAAAAAGATATTAATCATTTTTTCTGTCATACGTGTTACAAAATTTTTCCCAATGTGATCTCTTTTTCAAACACATCTTTTGATTTAAATATATCTATACATGTGTTTGTGTGTTCCCAGAATTGGTAAAATCATCTCCCCTGCTTTTAAGATGGTACATATAACATTTTTGAAATATTTCATTGTTTTGTTTTTTACATATAAGTCTTCTATCCATCTGGAATTTATTTTTACCTTTGGTGTGAATTAAGGGTTCAACCTAATTTTCTTTCAGATGGATAACCAGTTGTTCGAGCTCCATTTATGAACTAAGCCACCTCTTCCCACTGTTTGAAATATCACCATAGTCATATATTAAACTTCAGTTTATTCCAGGATTTATTTCTCTTTACTCTCTTTATTGCACTAACTTAATTTTCTATTCCTATGCCAGGACTATAGTCTTCTGTTTGCAGTAGCTTTACAGAATATTTTCGTTTCTGATAGGGCAGGTCCTTCCTTCAATAGTTTCAATGACCAGGGAGAAATGTATAAAAGAGTACCCATCAAGTTGCTTACTTTAGTTCATGAGGGGCAGGAGGAGGAGCTATTGGAGAAGTCATGCAAGGTGAAGATGGAAAAGGAAAGGAAAAGGGAAGTGGAAGAAAACACTGCAAGATAAAAGTTATTCATATATATATGGAGAATCTCATCCACCTCTTTTCCTTCTTCCCATTCCATAGAGGATGATGGTGTGAATGTTAGCAGTGAAATACATTATCACCATCATGATCATTTCCAAATGAGCATCTTTTTGTGACTACCCAACTGTTACAATTGGTAAGGCCTACTTTCTAGTGGCTGATACCTCTGCCATTATAGCTGTGAGTTTGCTGAATTCAGAGAGGAATATAGTTGATAAAATCTGGCCCTCTGAAAGGAGAACCATCTTTTACTCCAAAATGATCAACTACACTAAATTATTACTTTTCAAAAAAGAAAAGAAAATTTTTATTTTTTGACAAAAATTGTTCATATTTATCATGTACAACATGATGTTTTGAAATATGTATACATTATAGAATGGTTCAGTTGAGCTAGTTAATATATGCGTTACTACACATTTTTGATAACAACACATTCCCAGAAGAATGATAATAATATTGTGCTAGAATCTACTACATATATTGTTTTTAAATTCAAAAGGCTCATTTGTTTTCTGCCTGAAAATGGATGATTAAATGTGCTTCTGATAAGTCTACTTTGAATGGAACATTCAATACTGTTTAATATTCATTTTTAAAGCCAAATAACATACAAAATGATCATTTTTTGTTGTCTTTTTATAGACTGAATTTTTATTTTAGATTCAGGGGTTACACATGCAGGTTTGTTACTTGAATATTTTGTGTCATGCTGAGATATGGGGTATGATTGATTCCATCACTGAGCATAGTACCCAATTGCTAGTTTTTGAACTCTCTCTCCCCCTCTCCGATCTTGTGGTCCATGGTATCTATTGTTGCCATCTTTATGCTCACGAATACCCATTGTTTAGCTCTGACTTATAGGTGTGGGCATGCAGTATTTTGTTTTATGTTCTTGCATTAGTCCACTTAGGATAATGGCTTCCAGCTGCATCCATATTTCTGAAAGGAAAAAAAAAAAAAAAAAAGAGCTCATTCTTTTTTATGGCTATGTGTATTCCACAGTATGTATGTACTATATTTTCTTTATCCAATTCACCATTGATGGGCACCAAGGTTGATTTCATGTCTTTGTTGCTATCATAAATAGTGCTGTAATGAACATATAAGTACATATGTATTTTTGGTGAAATTATTTATTTTTTTGGGGGGGTATATACCAAATAATGGGATTGTTGGGTCAAATGGTAGTTCTAAGTTCTTTAAGAAATCCCCAAATGGTTTTTCATAGTGGCTGAATTAATTCATTCTCACTAACAGTGCATAAGTGTTCCCTTTTCTCCACAGCCTTGCCAGGATTTGTTAACTTTTTAGTAATAGCCATTCTGACTGGTGTGAGATAATATCTCATTGTGGTTTTGATTTGCATTTCTCTGATGATTAGGGATGTTGAGCATTTTTTAATATGTTTGTTGACCACTTCTGTGTCTTCTTGTGAGAAGTGTCTGTTCATGGCTTTTGCCCATTTCTTAATGGGTTGTTTTTGCTTGTTCAATTGTTTAAGTTCCTTATGGATTCTAGATATTAGACCTTTGTTTGCTCCATAGTTTGCAAATATTTTCTGCCATTCAGTAGGTTTTCAGTTTGTTCTGTTTGTAATTTCTTTTGCTGTGCAGAAGCTCTTTAGTTTAATTTGTTCTCATTTGTCAATTTTTGTTTTTGTTGCAATTGCTTTTGAGGACTTAGTCATAAATTCTTTCCCAAGACCCATGTTTAGAATGATGTTTCCTAGGTCTTCTTCTAGAATTCTTATAGTTTGAGGTCTTACATTAAAATCCTGAATCAATCTTCAGTTAGTTTTTGTGTATGGTGAAAGGTAGAGGTTCAGTTTCAATCCTCATATGGCTAGCCAGCTATCCCAGCACCATTTAATGAATAGGGAGTCTGTTTCCCATTGCTTGTTTTTGTCAACTTTGTAGAAGATCAGATGACTATAGATATGTGACTTTATTTCTGGACACTCTATTCTGTTCCATTGGTCTGTTTCTGTTTTTGTACCAGTACCATGTCATTTTGGTAACTGTAGCATTATAGCACAGTTGGATGTTGAGTAAAGTGATACCTCTGGATTTGTTGTTTTTGTTTAGGTTTGCATTGACTATTTGGGCTCTTTTTGGTTCCATATGAATTTTAGAATAGTTTTTTCCAATTCTGTGAAAAATGACGTTGGTATCTTGATGGGAGTAGTGTTGAATCTGTAGATTGTTTTGGGCAGTATGACCATTTTAGTGATATTGATTCTTCCAATCCATGAGCATGGAATGTTTTTCCATTTGTTTATGTCATCTATGATTTCTTTCAGCAGTGGTTTCTAATGTTCCTTGTAGAGATCTTTGATCTACATGGTTAGATAAGTTTTTTTGCAACTATCGTAAAAGGGATTGCATTCTTGATTTGGCTCTCAGCTTAAATTTTATTGGTATATAGAAATGGTATACATTTTTGTATATTGATTTTGTATCCTCTAACTTTACTGATTTTTTTTTTGTCAGTTCTGGGAGACTTTTGGCAGTCTTTAGGGTTTTCCAGGTACAGAATCATATTGTCAGCAAAGATAGATAGTTTGACTTCTTCTTTTCCTATTTGGATACCTTTCTACACTAAATTATTAACAGCAGGGCTGAATATCATTTTGGAAGTTAAATATCCTGATGGAACCAACTCACTATTGCACATTTAGCTAAGTGCAGAAAGAGAAAATTGTTTCAGGAAATAAATCTTGAATTTCTCCCTTGAGTAAAAGGATCCTTTCTGCTTCAGGAGGTTTTATTTACACCAGCAACCCCAAAGGTCTCACCATCCACCTTTCTCACGTCTTCAGTTAGTATGCTACGTTAAGAGTACGCATTTACATAATTGGCTATTCCTGATTGGAATAAATGTATTTTAACCCATTTTGGGAAGCATGCAGTAAAAACCTGCATTGTAGATTTTTGGAAGCCTAATTGTTTCTTTTTTTCTTTCAAATTCTCTCTCTTTTTTTAAAAAAATTCCTGATGCTTCCTCAGTCTTTATGACTTTTTTTCTTGTTTAGTTAACGTGATTATATTCTCTGTGAAACTATTATAGACCTACCCTTTATCTTATTGCCAAGGAGAATGTATAATTAAATCCTTGATTTAATGTATAGATTTTGTGTTCAAGGAATGGCATGGGAAAATTTAATGAAGTCATTTTAGTGAAGCAATTAGCAGTCATTTTGCATGTGAGGCTTAATTGGGGAAATTGGGGGTGACTGTAGAAATAAGATGATGTAGGAAACCTAAATGCTTGCTTTCTCTTTTTCTTTTTGCATCATCTATTAGTGAATCACCTACATTGCTCTTACTAGAATGGTTTATGTATAATTCTCCTTGAGAAAAAGTAGGTACCATAGACCATATGTTTTCATAACTACTTTTTGAGTGTTTAAGTTAGAATCACCAGAAAGATGTACTTGAGATGACATTCTAGATTGTTAATGTGAAAAATACATGTCAAGAGTCATACATAAGATGAAGGTTTCAAATGATAGGTGTTTAGTTTCTATGTAGAGCTTTTGCTGCCCTCTAAAACTACATCAAAAGATATATTTCAAGCCCCCTTGGCTAGCTCTTCTGAGGAGATTTTACACAAAAGCCTCTTAATTGGCCATCAGTGAGTAACACCTAGTTCTTTTCCTGTCCATCAGATGTGGGAGAAAAAAAGAGAGACATAAACTCAACAATATAATATTGTTGGAAATTATCTTATAGACACAAGCTTTGATTCCACATCTGCAGACTTGTGGCTAAAAGGGAAGGAGCTCCCTCCCCTTCCTATCACCATTACTCTAAAGCTGGTCTCAATTCAAGATAAAAGGAAAGTCCTAAACTTCAAGATTATTTTAATATCAAAGGGAGATAATGAAAATGGCATTTTCATCAAAATTATAAGCTTATGTTTTCTTTGTAAATTAAACGTATTTAAAAAGTCAATCTCCAAATTTTACCATAGATGCTCATAAAGGATAGAGACAATGGTTATTTAGCCAAGGGGGTTAATAATTAAGTGTTTTATTAAGCTGGCCTTATTTGCATTTTAATTCAAAAAGAATATTATAAATTAAAAGGAAAAAGCATATTTCTAAAATAGTGTCAAAAATCAAATATCAAAATAAAGACCAATCCTTTTAATTTGGTTCAAAAATTTTTGAGATGAGTAAGATATAGTAAGAGGACTGTGTGATAGGAACATACTTCTGAAATCCTTATCCAATTTTTTTCTTTAAATATTTTCTATTTTCTCTCCTAACTAGGAGACATAATTTTGAGAGATAGCTGGAACTCATTGCTTCCTAGATTTTTTTTCAGTTTAAAATTCCAAAGTCCCAAGTTGTAAGAAAAATAGATGGCATGGATTTGGAAAGAATGGCATTTTCTTTGGAAGACAGAAAACATCATTTTGGGCTAAGAAGGAGAAAGATTCTGCAACCTGGACAGAGGGACCCTGAATACTGCTTCCTGGGCAGTGCTACATAGGTAATAGAACCCCAGATGGATCTGGCAGGCACTAGAAGAGAGCTTGAAATCTGTTATGGCTACATTCCAGTAAGATCCGGGACCACTACTTCTGCACAGAAGCAGAATAATGGTTCCCATGCTCTGGAGTAGAGCTTTAGAAGTAGTGAAGACACAGTTCTAAAAAGCTAAGCAGACAGCAAAGAGGGCTGTCTTCAGGGATCCAACTGAGTGCCCAAAAGGGTAATGAATGGTTCAGTGTATGTTTGTATAGTATTAAGGCTTGAAGAATCAGACGAATGCCATGTACTACACCAAGTCTTCATACTCATACTAAAGATGAGAGGGAGAGGACACGGCAAACTGATGGAAATGAAACTTCTGTCATCTGACACAATGGGAGTTCAAAATGGCAATTTAGTTCAATTATAGACAATAAAGTTATAATGTCTCACTTACCTGAGAGTGTGGATTGAGATTTATGCTCACAATATTTGAAAATGATGGGGGAAGATGGGGACGAGTACCATGATATCAGCTGACTTCTATCACTTCATCACCGTTAGTTGAAGTCAAAGAAGAAGAGTTCCTTTCTCTAACAAGAACATAACTCTCTTTGATGGCTGTTTTAAAGGATGGTCTGCATCAGTATAATGGCAAGAATTTTTAAAAATTCCTTGAGGTTCTTTGTCTCCATGTTCTGCTGTGAGATACTTTGCTGCCAGAAGCCTGCTGTCAGCAAGGCATCAACATTTTTTCTTCTCTTTCACTTTCTTCATTCAGTTTGCTTATGTATTAAAGCTGTCTTCTGTTTTATCACCCAGAAACTAAGTAATATTTTAAAATATATCTTCACTTTGATATAGACTATATAATACCTTGACATTAGTTTACCTGCTTCTCCAAGTTTCCATTTTTTATCTTTAATATGTATTATTTGCATCACCTTAAAGCTTTATTGACATTTAATTTTTCCCTTTACTTTTTTCTCTTTTAAATTCATCTTTACGTTACTTGTTATCATTCACTTCTGTTGTATTTTTTCTTTTTTGTAGCTTTGTTTTGAATATATTGTTAATTTTTTTATCTGAATTTTAACTTTAGTTCCCATATTATTTTTTCCTCTAAAATGTTTTATCCTGGTAGTTATGTGTACCTTTTCATGGTCTTAAGATTCAATTTCTTTATTCTTTGACATTTATCCTATTATTTTATTTTATATTGTCTTCCTTTCTCTTAAAGAAAGTATGACTTATTTTCTAAATAGCAATATAAGAAGCAGAGTTCAGAGCATGAAAGCAGTGAAGAACACTGAAAAAAGATTGGAAGGTTGAAGTTGAATGAGGTGATATTATTATCTGATCAAGTAGATGTTTGCTGATATTAACATAGCATTTTTGCAGGTTAAAATTATTGTAGTCTTATGATTTAGGGTTTTGGAAATAAACAGTTGTCTGTTTGTTCATGAACTGGAGCAGACCCTCAAATTTATTTTTGAGGAAAATCTCTTGGACTTTTGATCACTCTTATTCTACAACAGGATGCACTATATACTTAATGAGCTTTCCAACTCTCCAAAAAGAATAGCAATGCTACTTGAAAATGAAAATATTTAGATCCTTCTTACAAAAAAATCCTATTTGATGAGGAATTTGAAAACGTATGCCAACATTTGAAATATGCACAGAACAATTCCACATTGAAGAATGGAGATGAAATTCTATGGAAATATTCACAAAATACTTATGTTATTTAGCAGGGCATTTCATTTTCTTCTTTGGGTATATATGATGTGTATGTTAAAAAAGAGTAAGTTGGTTCTCAGGTTCCAGCAACATAAAGATTGAACTTCTGATGCCCCTTGCTCATTGCAAACAGAAAATTCAGGATAAAATGCATACTTTTTAAAATTTTCAAAGTATCTTTGGGAAAGCATCTCTAGGAGCCAACAACATAAAAAAGGCAAGTCCATGAGGTGATGACATGGTGGTCTTCCTAGGATTTTAGTCTAAGATATAAGACCAAATATTTGAGGATAACAATTGAAAAACACATGTAGAGAGAAAAGTTGTGTTCTTGGAACCTATTTCTACAGAGGTCACTGGATAGATTAAGTTAAAAGAGAGAGAACTTAATGCAATTTAGAAATAATTTCTAGGGAAGGGATAGTATAAAGCCTTACAATTATAAGTGTTCATTGTCATTATAGATAAGCCTTTTAAAGATCACTTTAAAAAGTTAGAAAAGGATTTTGGGAAAATGTTGAAGTGGTATAATTTTTGAGTCTTCCAGAATTCCTCTATAAATAATACTGCATTAAATTATTTTCTCACACTTTCCCTTTTAAAAGTGATTCTACTCAGTTACCTCTATAGAAATAGGTTCCAAGGATACAACTCCTGTCTCTACATGTGATTTTTATTTTTATTTATTTAGTTTTTTGAGATGGAGTTGTGCTCTGTTGCCCAGGCTAGAGTGCAGTGGTATGATCTTGGCTCACTGCAACCTCCATCTCCTGGGTTCAAGTGATTCTCCTGCCTCAGTCTCCTGATTAGCTGGAATTACTGACACCCACCACCACACCTGGCTAATTTTTCTATTTTTAGTAGTGACAGGGTTTGGCCATGTTGGCCAGGCTGGTCTCGAACTCCTAACCTCAGGTGATTTGCCCACTTTGCCCCCTCAAAGTGCTGGGATTACAGGTGTGAGCCACCAAGCCTGTCACCTACATGTGATTTTTAATTGTTATTCCCAAATATTTGGTCCCATATCTTTGACTAAAATCCTGGCAAGGCTACCATATCATCACTCATAGACCTACCATTCTGGCTTTAATTTTTTTTTTTCTGTGTTATTGGCTCCTAAATTATTTTTTTAAGCTGACCAGCAACTAGGATTGTTACTTTACGGGGAAAAAGGACAATATCTACAGTAGTAAGAGACAAGGTATTACAAGACCCACAAATTAGAGGAGGTAAAGAAATTACAACATTGCAAAATCCCAGTGGGCAGGCAGAAAGAAGAAACAAACAAGAGTATTCCAAAGTAGTCAACAGCAACTTACTGGAAAGTACTGCGGGCCAACTTGAGAATAGCAGCTGAAATTGGAAAAAGTTTTTACCCACACCGATTTGAAGATGAGTACAAGGGATATGGTAAGGTCTGAAAAGGCCAGAGCAGCTCCATAAACTTTCAGAATGAAACACAAACGTCTGAGAAACCAACAGGAACATAGTTCAAATTAAGCAGAGCAGTGAGAGTGGGAGCAGAAAGCAAAAGTTGAGGGAGGGGAACAAAGCCAGAAGACTGTCAAAAAGCCCGAAGATTGTCAAAAAGTCAGAGGCTATAGCTGTCAACACTTCATTAAATCTATAGGGCAGAGTTCTAGATTAGTGTTGCTAAAAGAAGTTGTATTCCACCCATTCATTCTATACGTTAAGGAAAAATAAGTTGAATTTGATATAAAGTTATTATAAGAGAGAGAGAGAGAGAGAGAGAATAAGGAGCATATTAATGTCCCTATAGACAATTGAAGCCAGAGAGACATGCTCATAAAATAAATAAAAAATATAACCTGAAATCTTAATATTTCAAAATGAGCTAAAAATTAAGAAAGTGATAGTTGATATGAAAGAATATAAGAATAAAATAACTGGCCGGGCGCGGTGGCTCAAGCCTGTAATCCCAGCACTTTGGGAGGCCGAGACGGGCGGATCACAAGGTCAGGAGATCGAGACCATCCTGGCTAACACGGTGAAACCCCGTCTCTACTAAAATACAAAAAAAAAAAATTAGCCGGGCGTGTTGGCGGGCGCCTGTAGTCCCAGCTACTCGGGAGGCTGAGGCAGGAGAATGGCGTGAACCCAGGAGGCGGAGCTTGCAGTGAGCTGAGATCCGGCCACTGCACTCCAGCCTGGGCGACAGAGCGAGACTCCGTCTCAAAAAAAAAAAAAAAAAAAAAAGAATAAAATAACTTAGACATAAGATGTTAGAAGTCAGGAAAGAATTAGTAACCAAAGGAAAAAATAATTTCAGAAATGATGACTAATTTGAATAAACAAAAAAATAATAAACAACAAATAATACCTGAAGCTAAATAGAAAAAAATAAAATGCAGGAAGGGAAAATAATTTTTTAAAAAGTGAAAGATAAAGAAGATAGGTGGGAAAGTCTGAACGTGAGTATAATAGGAACTTCTGAATAAGAAAACCAAAACAATGGGAATAAAAACAAATACTAAAACTATAACTTAAGAAAATCATTTTCCGAGGCAGACAGATCACTAGGTCAGGAGTTCGAGACCAGCCTGACCAACATGGTGAAACCCTGTCTCTACTAAAAATACAAAAATTAGCCAGGTGTGGTGGCTCATGCCTGTAATCTCAGCTACTTGGGAGGTGGAGGCAGGAGAATCGCTTGAACCCAGAAGACGGAGGTTGCAGTGAGCTAAGATTGTGCCACTGCACTCTAGCCTGGGCAACGCGGCGAGACTTCATCTAAAAAAAGAAAAAAAAAAGAAAATGGTTTTGAATAGTTTTGAAATTAAAAACAAGTCAAAAGTACATATGGAAAGCGCTCACTATTTATATTAGAAATTTGGCATAGAAACATGTTATTTAAAATCTGCACAAAGCAAGTCATTTTATAGCAATGGACTACAAAGAAAAAGAAAAAGAAATTGAAAACTAGGCAAAAAGCCCAAGACATTTATCAGGAAAAGTAATACAGTGTCATCAAACTTTTTGATAGGAATGCTGTTTGCCAGAAAACAATAGAGTAGCATACTGGAAGATACTTAATAAAAGAAAACATGAGCCAATGGCTTTATGTCCAGCCCAAATAACTTTCTGTTTAAAAATTGCACACAAACCATTATAAACATGCAATAATTTGGGTAATTTTTTTTGAGAAATCTACTCAAGAATGAGCTTCAGGCTAATTCTTCAACAATAAAGAATGAAGAAAAATTTACATAAGTAATGATGGTAATACTGAATATGTAATTACATGTAGCATTACCACTAGATGGTAATTATATGACAGAGTATAGTATGTAATGGCTGTATACTCTGAAAATAATTTCATAGTACAACTTTCAAAATATTAGGGGAGATTAGGAAAAACATGAAAAGTAGGAAAAGCTTACTGTTTACTTCATAGTTATTATTTGAGAGTAAATTAATATAATTTGAAACCAGATGTTGGGGGAGATGCAGAGAAAAGAACAAAAGAGGGTATTACCTCTTAATATTGCTCATAGTAAGAACCAAATAAAAAATAACCAAAAAAGAGGAAAGTGCTATAGATATGTTGCAACATATAAGAAACTAATATATAAGTGTTGTAGCCAAACTATTAATCATATTAAAAAATAAAATGGGATTAATTTATCTATTTTTTTGGATTGGTAAACAAAACAACATCCAACACTATATTATATAAGAAGCACCTCTGAAACAAAGAGATTTGGAGTGGTTTAAGATAACTAATTGTTAAAGCTATATCAGGAAAATAAAAATAAAAAGAAAACAGTGGTTAAAATATTGGTATCCGACTAGGTCGAATTCAAACTGAAAAATAAGAAGAGATGAAGATACTTTGTAAAGCTAAATATTAAAACACATAATGAAAATAAAACAGTTATTCATATTTAAAACACAGAAGCATCTTTCACACTACAGGAGATTGAGGGGGAAAGAGAAGCAGTCATACTAGAAAATTTTGACACACTTTTAAAATCCAAACCAGATGAATTAGAGTAAAAATTAGTGATGATATAGAACAGGGTCATCAGATATTTTCTATGAAAGGCCTCATAGTAAATATTTCAGATTTTGTGAGTCAGTTGCTTCTGCTCAACTTCGATGTTGTAGTGCAAAAGTACTCAGAGACAATACATAAACAAGAATGGCTATTTTCCAATATCATTTTATTTAGTTTGCTAACCCCTCATATAAAAAACCTAAATAACATCATCAAATAAACTTTATGTATGTATGTTTAATTGTGCATATAAGGACGTATATGCATATGTATCTTTCAGTGAAATCAGATTAGTTATCTAATCAAATACATATATATATATATATATATATATATATATATATGTATTTTTAACAGTATGAGGGCCACTCACAAAAACTGACCTTAATTTAAACCATAGAAAAATCCATAAATGCCAAAGGTTAGACTTAATGCAGGACCATTTTCTTACCATAGTGCAATAAAACTAGAAATTAATGACAGAAAGCCACCACAAACATTTTAACACCTGAAATCTTATGAGATCAGATCCTATATCCATAAGACTAAAAAATGAAAAAGAAAGAATTAAAAAAAATTCAACAGGTTAGAAATTAAAACACAAAAAGTACTCAACATTACTAATCATTAGAGAAATGCAAATCAAAATCAGAATGAGATATCATCTCACACCAGTCAGAATGGCTATTATTAAGAAGTCAAAATATAACAGAGGCTGGTGAGGTTGCAAAGGAAAGGAAACACTTATATTCTCTCGTGGGAATGTAAATCAGTTAAACCACTATGAAAAGCATTTTGGCAGTTTCTCAAAAAACTTAGAATTACCATTCAATCCAGCAATCCCATTATCGGGTATATATCCAAAGGAATATAAATTGTTCTACCATAAAGACATACACTCATGTATGTTCATCACAGTACTATTCACAATAGCAAAGACATAAAATTAACCTAGATGTCTATCAACAGTAGACTGGATAAAGGAAACCTGGCACATATACACCATGGAATACTATGCAACTGTAAAAAATAACAAAATCATGTCCTTTGCAGCCACATGGATGGAGCTGGAGACCATTATCCTAAGCAAACTAATTCAGATACGGAAAAAAACAATACCACATGTTTTCACCTATAAATGGAAGCTAAACATTAAGTACACACAGACAAACAAAAGAGAACAATAGACACAGGGGCCTACTTGAGGGTGGAGAGTGGAAGGATGGTTAGGATCGAATAACTACCTATTGGATACCATGCTTATTACATGGATGAGGAAATAATCTGTACACCAAACCCCCATGACACATAATTTACCTATATAACAAATCTGCATGTCCCCCTGAAACTGAAAGGTTTTTTTTTTTTTTTTTAAAAGATGTGCAAAAGTTCTGAAAAAACTCCTCACTTAGAAGACACACAGATGGCAAATAAGCATATGGAAAGATGCTCAACATTATATGTCAGTAGATTATTTCACATTAAAACAATGGGATACCACTACCCACATACTAGAATGGCTGAAATTCAGAACACTGACAACACCAAACCACTGGTAAGGGTGTGGAGCAGTGGGAACTCTCATTCATTGCTGGAGGGAATGCAAAATGGCAGTCACTTTAGAAGGCAGTATGGCAGTTTCTTACAAAGCCTAACAGTCTTGCCATACAATCCAGCAATTGCACTTTGAAGTACTGATCCGATTTAGTTTAAAAGTTGTGTCCATACAAAAACCTGCACACAGATGCTTATGGCAGTGTTACTCAAAATGGCTAAAAACTGGAAGCAACTAAGGTGTCTCTCAATAGGGGAGTAAATAAAGGAACTGTGTTAAATCCACACAACAGGATATTACTCATCTCTTTAAAAAATGAGCTATCAAGCCATAAAGAGACGTGGAGGAAACTTTAATACATGTTGCTAAGTGAGAGAAGCCAATCTGAAAAGGCTATACTATATTATTATATGATTCCAACTATGTTATGTTCTGGAAAAGGTAAAACTATAAAGAGGAATAAAAGATGAAGTGGTTGCCGGGGTTTGATAGGTAGGTAGAGGGATGAATAGGTAAAAGTAGAGAGAATTTTTAGGGCAGAGAAAATTACTCTATCTGATGCTGTAATGATGGATATATGACACTAACATTTGACAAAACCTATGTAACTGTGCAACACAGACAGTGAACTCTTGATGTGAACTATGGATATTCATTAATAATAATGTAGCAAGATTGGTTCATCAGTTTTGACAAATGAACCATATGAATGCAAGATGTTAATCACAGGAGAGATTGTGTGTGAGAGAAGGGTTATATGAGGACTCTGTACTTTCTCTTCAAATTTTCTATAAACTTAAATTTGCTCTAAAAATAAAGTTTATTAGAAAAAGAAAAATTTAATAAAATGCAAAAATCAACAAGTTAGAAAACAGAAATACTATAAAACTAAAAGCTGTGTTTTTGAAAAATAAAACAATACAGTAGATAAGCTGCTAACCAACCTAATTTTAAAAAGTGAGGGAGAAATGATAAGTATACACAATTAAAAAGGACAAAAGAGAAATAATCATGGACACAGAAAAAATTAAAATAACTTTAAGCAACTACTTACAATAGCTCCATGGAAATAACTTGGAAGACCTAAATTAAGTAGATGAGTTTTTAGAAAAAAAATGCAGGTTACTAAAATTGACCCCAGTGGAGACAGTCTACACAGGCAAATGATCTTAAATAGAGAAATTAACTAAATACACCCCCATAAAGAGAAGATCTCCAGATAGTCCCATGGAAGAATTCAACCAAGTCTTTAATAATAACATCATTATAATACCACTTAAATTACTTCAAATCATGAAAGAGAAAAAATTTTGAATTTATTTTTATGAAGTAGGTATTACATTGATCTCCAAAGCTGACACACATTATACCAGAAGAGAAACAACAGACTAGTCATATGAATTTTGGATACAAGAGTCTTAAATAAAATTAAATACTAATGAACAGACTCCATTGGTACATTTAAAAAGAAGTATGAACAAGTGGATTTCATATTAGAAAAAACATCAAGAGTTCATCCTATTAATAAAGCAACATTACAAAATCATTTTGATTATTTCCACAGATTCAGAAAAGGCAACATCTAAGGACACAGGTGTCAAGAACACTCAATAAAATGAACTGATGGATACTTCTGTAATATGATGACATACATATCTATAACATAACTCTACCTTAGGAGCCAGAAATTCCACTAAATAATCATCAACAGATATTGCAGTAGATTCATTCAATAGACTATTGTGCAGTAGTTAATAGGAACTAGCTAGGGCTAAATAGACTGGCTATGCATCTACCTGCTAATTTCTATCTGTGTGACCTTGGCAAATCTACTTAATTTCCCTGAGTTCTGGTGTTTCTATCTGTAAAATGGAGATAATGTTATCTACCTTCCAGTGCTGCAATAAGAATTAGAATTAACATATATGTAAAGCTCTTTGCACAGTGTGAAACATGGCAGGCACTCAGATGATGATCTGAGAAGTGCACTAATGCTGCCAAGTTTATTTAACTAGGTTATGGCAAGCAGACTAAATCGAGCTTTAATAATAAGGTAAAAGTTACCAGATCCTTTTCATAATGTTGTCTTAGCTGAGGTGTTCATATCTCTTATTGCTTGAATTACAACAACCTCTTGTCTGATCTTCCTGACTCCAGTCTTTCTTCTTATCAAAGGCTGGATGTATAAGGAGAACAGGAGAAAATCAAAATGTGATGTCAAGTTTCTAAAATTAGAGGGTTGTGAAATAAATTTAGTAGACCAAAGCCAGAATTTTAAACAATAAAATAGATTAGAAAATGTCGGTGCATTAAATGCTGTTTTGTGAAACTAGTTTTTTAAAGTTCTATTTCTATGTGTGCCTACCGAATTCTGATGTGAGAGCATTTACTGTGGGTGACAAAGTTTGATAGTCTCCTCATATTGTCCATTCTCTGTAAGTCAGCTGGAGTGATCGCCTCTACTTGACAAGGAAATATGTCAAGTTTTTAGTTTTCAAAGAAGTGACATCTTGCTGGTAATGAAGATTGCTTTAGATAGGTTGCATATGGATCTAATATAAATAAAATACACTATTACCCTTACAATTTCCCTCTCATTTCCTGCCATTTGATCATTTCTTTGTAGTTAACAGCTCTGTAAGAGCAGTATTGTAGGGAGAATCAAAATGTGATGTCAAGTTTCTAAAATTTATAAATGACTGTTAAGTACTACTCAACACTTACTGTGTTGGAATTACAAGAAGGAATTATAAGAAGTACTGCTATCTTATTATGACATCATTATCATTATTATCATACATTATCTCATTAAATCCTCACACCAACCCTACAAGCCTAATGTAGAGGAATTAAAATTTGGCAGAGTAATCAGCCACAGTTACATAATTCAAGCTGGTTTCTCACTTTTATATTTAAAATGATAAAAGTATGGTCACAGCAAAGGTAGAAATGAGGGGCCAAATTGAAAAGTTGAATTTTGTAGTTGATTTATCAAAAACAAAAACAACAAAACAACTTTCCTATCCATGGGTTGTAGAGAATAATCTGGACAATGGATATCATGCTGTACCTCACAGTGTTTTTACTTTGTCTGGTACATTTTGCTGTACCATTGAGAAATTAATAAGAACTAAGAAACAAATATCACTCACTCGTTCATCTTTTAGGGACATTTAGAAACATGTTAAGCAAATAGGAAAAATTAAAATCATAGTTAAGGAGTTAGGCATGTAAGTGAGGTACAGCCTTGCAATTAAAGATAGAATTGCTATGAACATGCAAACCTAAGAGAGAAACGATTGATCATTTAAGCATTTAACTCCCCTGAAGCAATCAGAGAAGAATTTCTGAAGAGATGGCCCTTGAACTGAGTGTTGATGGATGATCAATAGATTGCCAATTGAATTCTTACAGGCACGTTGAAAAATATAGAGCCTGTGGCAAGAAGTGGCTCCAAAAGGCTGCAGCAAAGAGCAAACATCTGGAAAACTGATAAAAGCAGTAGCCAAGTGATCAGAACTAGAGCACAACAACTCCCTTGATGCTTCCTATGCCCCAGACTTTAAAATCTTTGGAATGAACTTGCTTTATAGCCACTGATGGAAGTATGGTGGTGGGAAATAAAGGAAGTATTTGGAATGAAGAAGTTTGACAACAACTGTTCTGAAGTACTGCGTGCCTCATCATTTTCATTTTTTCAGATTCAATTTCTTTTTTCATTGAATGAGGCACAATCATAACAATTCCATTACTCTGAGCATTTACAGTTCATTCCCAGATAATACGATAAGGATTATCCTCCCGCTGCCCTGCATCCCCGCTCCACTGCTTTTGAATTCTGGACAACAGCATTAATCAGGAGACCAAAGGAATATCATTAATTGCCCTTAAATTTCTTGGAAGTACTAATTTGAGGGAAAGCCTTAAAGGATCTTTCAGCTATTTGTTTTTGGACACATTAAATAATGGAAAAGAATAAAATCAAGAATAGGACCTGTTTTACTTTTCCAGATCCCCATTGGCTCAAGTGCAGAAGAAACCACAGATAGAAGCCCACAGATGGAGGCCTGCTGATCATACAGCTATGTCTTTGTTGGTACAGAAAACCAATTGTGGGTAGGAGCAATGGAGGAAGAAACAATATTAGAATGCAATGGCATTTTAATTATACTTACCGTAATTCTAATGTTCTCTTCTGTGGTGAAGTGTTTGGGGAGTTGTCTTGAAATTAGAATCCAATCCTGCAAACTTGAATCAATCAGAGCAGTGCTGTTTGGAAATATACAGAGAAGCAAGTTTGAAAAAGATTTTCCAGTAGTCTTGCTTTGTAATGTTTAGACTTCCTCTGATGACTGGAGAGGAGAAGGGAGAGAGAAAGCCAGGAGATTAAATGGCCCATTTCTGTTCCTTAGGGATGTCCACTGGAGAACAACCTTAACTCCTTGAACTATTTAAACTGCCTCTGAACATTCTTACAGAAGCCAGGTATACCGGACATGAATCCTATTTTCCCAAAAGAGGTAACATAGCTCTAAGCTAGTGCTACCATTCCTATTTTCCAGGATTGGAAACTTCAGAGCCAATTAAGTAGGCTACTTACTGAGAGTCATACTGAATTTCATTTCATAGGTATTTATGAGCCTGCTATGTTCCAGGCACAGGGGTGAGTGAAAGAGATGCTGGTCTTGCCCTCCTGGAGCTTGTTGTCTAGTAGGAAAAACATTTATTAAGCTAATGAATTAATTACATGGCAACACATGTGATAAATGCAAAGTAAAGAGGGATATGAGAGCATGTAAGGGTGGGACTAGAAATGGATGAAGGAGTCAGCAGAGGCTAGCCTGGCTAACATAAGCCTTTTGTACTGAACAAATTACGCAGTGTAAGAGGGAGGGAAGCAAGCTTCAAGTAGAGGTAACAGCATGTGTGAAGACTCAGTGGCTGAAAAGAGTGTGACTTAAACCACAGTCTTCAAAGTGTGAAGGAAGCAGACTCATCTTACGTGGCTGAAACAGGAAGAAGAGAGAGATGGCGGGGGGTGGCACACAGTTTTAAGCAACCAAATCTCATGAGCACTCACTGTCATGAGAGCCACATTGAGGGGGAAATCAGGAAGGGAAGACTGGGGTGACTGGAGTACAGAGAGCTAGCACATGAGGCCAGGAAAGGGGTGGAGATTAAACTGGAGAGCTCTGTGACATGGTTTGGGTCTGTGTCCCCCCAGCCCAAATCTCATGTCAAATTGTAATCCCCAATGTTGGAGGTAGGACCTGGTGGGAGGTGATGGGATCAGGGGGCTGGATTTCCCCCTCAGTGCAGCTCTCATGATAGTGAGTGCTCATGAGATTTGGTTGTTTAAAACTATGTGGCACTTCCCCCATCTCTCTTTTCCTCCTGCTCCAGCCATGAAAGATGAGTCTGCTTCCTTCACCTTCTGGCATGATTGCAAGTTTCCTGAGGCCTTCCAAGTCATGCTTCCTATAGAGCCTGTGGAACCATGAGCCAATGAAACCTCTTTTCTTTATAAATTACCAGTCTCAGGTATTTCTTTATAACACTGCAAGAATGAACTAATACATCCTGTAAGCCGTACTAATGATATTTCACTTTATTCTAAGATTCTAAGATGGGAAACCAACAACTTTAAATGCTCTGACCTGAGCATTTTTGAAAGGTCTATTTGGTGATTGTGTATAGGTTGATTTGGAAGGTGGCAGGTGTGGAAGCAGTTTTAGTTAAGAGGTGCTTGTGGCAGTAGTGATGGAGAGAATCTCACAGATTCAAGAGAGGTTTAAGAATTATGTTAGCAAGGTTTGGTGACCGATTTGATATGACCTATGAAAAAGGAAGTGGTGGCAGGGCACAGTGGCTCATGCCTGCAATCCCAGCACTTTGGGAGGCCAAGGCGGGTGGATCACCTGAGGTCGGAAGTTGGAGAGCAGCCTGGCCAACATGATGAAATTTTGTCTTTACTAAAAATACAAAAATTAGCTGGGCATGGTGGCACATGCCTGTAATCCCAGCTACTCGGGAGGCTGAGGCAGGAGAATTGCTTGAACCCAGGAGGTGGAGGTTGCAGTGAGCTGAGATCAGGCCTCTGCAGTCTAGTCTGGGTGACAGAGTAAGACTCCCTCTCAAAAAAAAAAAAAAAAAAAAAAAAAAAAAAGAAAGAAAAAGAAAATGGTTCCGGGTGATCCTAAGTTTTCTTAATAAATGAGTAGACATTTGGTTGTACATTTGCTGACATTAGGACTCAAGAGATCGACCAAGTGTGGAGAGTGAGTGCTGAGAAGAAAAATGGTGAGTTCAAATTTGTGCAGTTGAACTTAGGGTGCTTCAAGAGACCAGGGCGACTGAAGGGCAATAAACCTGAGCTTGGGATTCCTTTTCTGCTATTTACTATCCATGACACCTTAGGCAAGTTTCTAAATACCTTATACATCAATTTCCCCATCTGTAAAATGGGAATAAGAGTAATAGTACCTTCACTGAGTTGTGAAGAATGAGTGAGAATACCTACAAGACTGGTAACCATCCATGGGGCCAGGAGTGAGATGAGGTGGTCTACAAAAGGGAACACTGGGTAAACCGAGATGACTTTTCCTCTTTATTATTAATTAAATTTTTATAAGAATGTATGTTATTACATATACACTTAGAAATGAATACAATAATGTATGAAAAGAATATGAAAGACTATATAAAAAACATCCATGTATAGCACTCAGCGTGGCACTTGGAGAACAGTCAATAAATGTGATCTGTGTGTAGATAAAAGGGACCTGGAGTTCAGAGAGAGGGCTGGTCTAGAGGTGTGCATTTAGTAGCTCTTGCCATTCTAATGATAACAAGAGGTGTGGGAGTTAATGAAATCATCTCGAGAGAGAACATTGGGTTAAAGGGGGACAAGGGTTGAATGTTGAGGAATTTCAACTATTAAAGATAAGTGGAGGGGAATGAATTGGCAAAGGAGTCTTAGAAGGGGCATCCAGCAAGGCAGGAGGAAATCTTTGCCCATGTACTCAAGGAGCACTTACATTCAGAAGAGGCCAACGGTATGGCATGCCGTCACAAGCTCTAATAAGTGGAAACCTGCGAAGTGTGCTTTGGATAAGCAGGCTCTTTGGATAGTCAGGCAACAAGATTTTGTTTCAATTGTCTGGTTCTTTATTTTAAATCAAACCTTGGCTTTTGTCCTGGAAACTGGGCCAGTCGGCTGGTGGAAGCTGAATTCATATTTCTTACAGATTCTCTGTCTATAAGGAGGGGCTGCTTAAAAGTGAATTTGCTGATGTCGAAGAGGAAAACAAAATGGTACAAAGAAAAGGAATCTCAGGCTGGGCGCGGTGACTTGCACCTGTAATCCTTGCCCTTTGGGAGGCTAAAGCAGGCATATCACTTGAGGTCAGGAGTTCGAGACCAGCCTGGCCAACATGTCGAAAACTCGTCTCTACTAAAAATACAAAAAAATTAGCTGAGCATGTTTCATGTGCCTGTAATCTCAGTGACTCGGGAGGCAGAGGCAAGAGAATCACTTGAACCCAGGAGGTGGCATTTACAGTGAGCCGAGATTGTGCCACTGTACGCCCAGCCTGGGCGATAGAACGAGACTCCGTCTCAAAAAAAAAAAAAAAAAATCATTCTGTTCGTTCCATTATTTCTATGCTGGTCAATTTACAGCCTTTAATTTTTTTCAACAAAAATATTTTGTTTTCTTGAATTCTTATTCTATAGAAACACATCTCTCTAATTTTCTTTCTTTTTAATAAAAATGGACACATTTTCCCCTTATTGTTGGAAAAAAGATGACTGACCCTCATAAAAAAGAGGCATGTCTTGTTTATAATATTACAATAAAAAATTATAATAAAGCCAGTTCATTTCAGATAAGTGGAAAACTTCCAAGGTGAGGGAGGAGTTAAATTCTATGTTCTGTTGTTTAATTCTTTTTTTTTGTGGGGGGACGGAGTCTCGCTCTGTCTCCCAGGCTGGAGTGCAGTGGCTGGATCTCAGCTCACTGCAAGCTCCGCCTCCCGGGTTTATGCCATTCTCCTGCCTCAGCCTCCCGAATAGCTGGGACTACAGGCGCCCGCCACCTCGCCCGGCTAGTTTTTTGTATTTTTTAGTAGAGATGGGGTTTCACCGTGTTAGCCAGGATGGTCTCGATCTCCTGACCTCATGATCCGTCTGTCTCAGCCTCCCAAAGTGCTGGGATTACAGACTTGAGCCACCGCGCCTGGCCTCTGTTGTTTAATTCTATACGATTTTGTTTTAAGAGACTAAAAATGCTAGTTTGTATTAGGAAACAAAAACCCTAAACACACCATGGGGAGACTGAAAAATGAAAGATATAAATGGGTGGCAATGAATTTGTAGATGAAGATGGCATTCTGAAGGACAGGAGTCAGAGTTCCACGTTCTCCTTAGATCCTGAGCCACAGTGATGGAGGGAATGAGGGTTAAGATGCTTTAATCTGCTCATCCTACTCTGCTTCAGTTCTGCACATTCAGGGTGCCCGAGAGCACAGGGTTTAAGTCCTGTGTTTTATACCTTTAACCTCATAGTTGTCTGTATTGAATTCCAGACAAGTCGTTTACTTCTATGAATATCACTTTCCTAATCTGTGATTTGGTGATAACAATCTTGCCATCCTCATAGGCTCTTGGGAGTGATGGATAAATTAATTCAGGCATAGCTCTTGGTATATAGAAAACTTCCATGTAGTTTGTTTGTTTGTTTGTTTATTTATTTATTTATTTATTTTTCTTGAGACGGAGTTTCACTCTTGTCACCCAGGTTAGAGTGCAATGGTGCTACCTTGGCTCACTGCAACCTCCGCCTCCCAAGTTCAAATGATTCTCCTGCCTCAGTCTCCCGAGTAGCTGGGATTACAGTCATCTGCCACCACACCCAGCTAATTTTTGTATTTTTAGTAGAGATGGGGTTTCACCATGTTGTCCAGGCTGGTCTTGAACTCCTGACCTCATGATCTGCCCACGTTGGTCTCCCAGAGTGTTGGGATTTTAGGTGTGGGCCACTGTGCCTGGCTGTATAGTCAGTATTCTTAAACATGAGAATTAGTAGAATGGCTAATTTTCTCATTTTCATCTGTTTTAAATTTATTTAGGAAATACTCTTCTTTTCTCCCTAATCTAGTCCCAAATTTCAATATTGGCTTTACAAACATTACAGATATGACCCTCAATTGACAAACTCAGTTATGTAAAACAAATTTTTTATTCTGCTCAAAATTAACTTGATTTTTATTTTGAGATCTTATTTGTCTAGGGAGGTAGAAATTTAATCCCCATCAATTAGGAAATCTCTCTTCTCCCTTTTTCCCCTCCTTTCCCTAGGGTTTTAAGTAAATCTGTCAAGCATCTATAATAGTGAAACTTCAGAAGGAGGGACATTTGTCCTTAAATATGCAAGAAGTGGCTTCTAGGTCCATGCTCTAGCCCAGTCCTGGTCATCCATCATCAGTAGTCCCACTGGGAAGCTGGTTTTTGTTTGTTTTGTTTTTTCTGCATGGTTTCATCATGTCTGATGTCTCCCTAATGGCATACGTGCCAGCCTGTGGGATCCCTTCCCTATGTTAGGGAAGCCATGCTTTCTTCCAGCTTCTCCTCATTATTTGGTTTTACTCTGACCCTCCAGGGTCTCCTAAAATCTTTGGTTTTTGTAATATAAAAATCAAAGACTTGTGTTATTTCTGCTCTCTCACCTGTCACCTTCCTTCTTTGTAGCAATATCATACAAAGCCACTTACATACCTGGTGAGAGAATAGAGAAGGGATTCCTAAACAGGGAAAGACTGAAGGCAAGAACCTCACACGGACTGCCCTGGCCCTTGCATTTACAGATAGGCTGTGGAAGTCAGTGCTGTCAACCATGGAGCACATAGAGAGGACAGGTAGTAAACGAAATGTCATACAGAATTTGCTATGTATACACAACTCGGCAGAAAGATGTTTTAAAAGTGCAAGTTTTGTTTTTCTTAGAATGGACCACAACTGTATATACTGACTTAATGAATTTTAAAATATCCCATAAGTAATACAAGAAGGCTTATTACACAGCCTAGTGAGAGGAATCCTGAAGCTAAAATCAGCACACCTATATCAAAGCGACAGATGAGGCCCAAACGTTACAAATGCTTCGGAAAAATACACTCTTTTTTTTTGGTGTTTGTGCTTTGACGAAACATCTGACTCTGCTTTTTCAGCATTTTAAGACTTTTTCTTTACTTTTTCTGGACCCAATAATTCTACGAATTTAGCAAGAGAGAAAACAAATGTTTTCCTTCACCCACTATGGTCCACTCTTATAATGTGGCTTTCCTGTTTCCTGTTTACTTTTTGCATTAACAGTAATTGGAAGGAAAATAAAATCAAAATTTGTTGTGTATAGGGGACAAAAGGGTTCAGAAGCATTATTTACCTACTCAACTGAAGCAGACCTTGGTGGCCATCTGGCACACCATATTTTTGGGTAATTAACATGCATCCACACTTCTATTTTGTTTCCTTTTTGAAGTGAATCTGAAAATGTGTGCTAACAGACTGTCTGTAACACAAAGGAGCCAATGTTAAAAAATGATTATACTCATCTCCTTTTAAAAAACAATGAAAAAAAAAAAAAAACACCCCACAAACTTTGTTTTGCCACCAAAGGCAGAAGCTGCCTTCCAAGCTGCCAAAGACTATGGGTCCCAGACGGAATTGCTTGTTCTCTTTAGTCACCACATTTGGTGAGCAATGTTGTAGGCCCAGTCTTCCCCCTTCCTTTCCATCACACTTGTCATCCAGAGCCTTCGGCAGAACATTTACATGATCAAATGTTCGCGGCCATGGTGGTGCAGCCCCATTCATGGTTTGAATTGAATCTGGGATTAGTTCTCAGTGCTTAACAGCTTGAGTTTGTTTTTCCAAATGACTTTATCATAACTATAAATTCAAGTGAGTCAACTTATTGGATGATGCTCTGTGTGTCTGTGTGTTGGCAATATATATTCAATTTAATCTATACTGAGAAGAAATTATTCTTTCTGGCATATAAGCCTTCCAGGAGAAATCAACAAATAGGTCACATAAACAAGTTTAAACAATTTCTTGCTGGAAGATTTTGCTGTACAATATGTCAGTGCAATTGCTTCATCCACAAAATATCTAGATATATTTTAAGTCAACCTGAACAAATAGATGAGAAAGGCTGTCATGGTGAACTTAAGCAAAAATATTTATGATGTAAATAAAAAATTGCAGATGGAAAAAGTGCTTGATGAGTAAAGGTGGGAACTAAATGAAATTGTATTGTAGAACATTAATCTCACAATATGAACTTTGAAAACTAAATTGTTGACTTCTAATACAAACTGATATTTAATATTTTTTAAAATGTAGAGTGGTTAGCTTGTTTTGGTTGAACACATTTTCTGATTTAAGAGTAGTTATTTTATATTTTATATAGTTACATATACTAGAAAATAAATATTTTAGAGGCATTATTGCACCCTCCTTTACTGACGAGAAAACTGTTAGAAGCATTACATTACTTGTTCATATTTACTTGTCTAGTTAGACCTTAAGATAAAATGAAACTTAATTTCATTTAATCCTTCTTCCCTCTCTTTCTTCCTCCTTGAATTACTTTATGCCTGCCATGATTCTGCTGTTAAGATAGATGCTTGGGATACAAAGATGCATAGATAATAAGACCAAAATAGGGATCTAGTTCAAGAAAGACAAGATAATATACAAGCTATACAGGTGTGGGTATGGAGATCCTTGCAAATAGAGAAGAGTGTTCGAGTGTGTGTGTATGTGTGTGTGTGTGCATGTGTATGTGCACACATGTGCATGTGTGGCGTGCTGGTGGGAAGGAATCCAGTGAGTTCTAAAGATCCACAGGAATAGAGAATTCTGCAAGTATTTGCTTCAAGCAAAACAAAATACAACTGTTGTCTCCTTACTCTCTGTTGGTTCCCTTTTATAAATGTATTCAATTCTAATGGCACCAGAGAAAAAGCCATAATTTGGCTAATGTCTAAAATGACAGTTCTCTTGTGAGAATTTCAAGTTCAAGATGTCTGTGCCACACCCTCATGGAAATGTGAATCTTAGAGTGTTGCGCAAAAAATGCCACTGAAGAAAATGTTTAGTTCATCCAATTACTATTTAAATCCTGAAGAAAGCTATTCTCTTTTAAAAACCATCAGAGGGAAAAATTTTAGAGCCTGTTTCTTCCTTAGAGGAGGTGATACATTTTACTTCTATAATGAACACTCAAAATATAATGAAATTCTTCTGGTAATATTTAAAATCTCTCATTCTGATCTGTTCAACCCATTTCATCTTTGCTTGACCGAATGGAGAAGAAACACAGCTGGTTTTCACTCACTCTGTAATGAATGCTTGCTATTCTTATTGAGGTTAAAGTGACTCAATTGCTTCTAACTTTCTACAGTGGCCCTATTTTTTAAGGAGATAGGTATGGATGAATATGCATTATATTATGTATTTATTATATGTACTATATATAGTATAGATATATATGTATTAACACACACACACACACACACACACACCCCTCCACAGTAGGCTGTGCTTTGGTTGATTTTAACGCATTGCTAATAGAACTAGTTGGCATAAGTAATGTTCTGGAAGACTTATTAGAAGCTATGGATGAGTGATTCTCAATGCTATGTTCATTGGTTTTAAGCCAGCTTTGCCATTAACTATCTGGATGATCTTAGGCATATCATAAAGCCTTCTCTGTAAAATGAGGAGCTTAGGTTAGATGAAATCTAAAGATTTTTCCTGAACGAGTAGTCTTTGACAGTGGTTTCCAAACTGTTCATGCCCTGAAGTTGTAAGATTTCATAAAGGTGTCATTGAATTGAGGGAAAGAGTGTCCAAATGAGAACTTTGAGTAAACCTTCCAGAACTCTCATTCCCCCACTTCAAACACAGCAGCGAGGCTTTGTGTGTTTTCCAGTTGAGTTTCAGTGTACGATTCTCATTTCAAAAACACTTTAAATTTTGCGAACATCTGTCTCTGATAAAAGGTAGGATCAGCTAAGTCATAGGTAGGTGTAATATAAACCGGAAAAAGCAATGTTTGTTTATTGGAGTTTAACTATTTTTATTATAAAACATTACATGCAGAAAATTGCATAAGATTGTAGGTATGTTTTAGCATTTGTCTGTAAAGCAAACATTCATATAACCCCATCAAGTCACGAAATAAAATAGTGCTGGAACCATAGACTTTCCCTTATATGTCTTACCACCCTGTCTTCACTACCCACCCACTCATCATAAAATAATTATGTAATTCTAGTACTCCTTTTTTTAAAAATAATTCTTGCCCTCCTTAAAAAGTACATCAGTGGCCGGGCACGGTGGCTCAAGCCTGTAATCCCAGCATTTTGGGAGGCCGAGACGGGCGGATCACGAGGTCAGGAGATCGAGACCATACTGGCTAACATGGTAAAACCCCGTCTCTACTAAAAAATACAAAAAACTAGCTGGGCGAGGTGGCGGGCACCTGTAGTCCCAGCTACTCGGGAGGCTGAGGCAGGAGAATGGCATAAACCCAGGAGGCGGAGCTTGCAGTGAGCTGAGATCCGGCCACTGCACTGCAGCCTGGGCGACAGAGTGAGACTCCGTCTCAAAAAAAAAAAAAAAAAAAAAAAAAAAAAAGTACAACAGTTCTGCCTGTTCTTGAACTATATATAGATAGAATGTTGTTATTAATATTTTACAACTTGCCTTTTTCTGGCCACACATTTGTAAATTTATCTATATATCTGCAGTTGATTCAAATCTGTTTCAATATTGAGTCCCATTGTAAGAATATAAAACATATACTCATTCTAATAATGGTGAACACGTGAATTCTTTCCAAAAGTTGGTAATTATGAGCAATATTGCTATGAGCAGTCTTAAGCATAAATCATGGTATACATAATCAAACATATCTTTTTTTTTAATTTTATTATTTTTTTTTATTATACTTTAAGTTCTAGGGTACATGTGCATAACGTGCAGGTTACATATGTCTACATGTGCCATGTTGGTGTGCTGCACCCATCAACTCGTCAGCACCCATCAATTCATCATTTATATCAGGTATAACTCCCCAATGCAATCCCTCCCCCCTCCCCCCTCCCCATGATAGGCCCCAGTGTGTGATGTTCCCCTTCCCAAGTCCAAGTGAGCCCATTGTTCAGTTCCCACCTATGAGTGAGAACATGCGGTGTTTGGTTTTCTCTTCTTGTGATAGTTTGCTAAGAATGATGGTTTCCAGCTGCATCCATGTCCCTACAAAGGACGCAAACTCATCCTTTTTTATGGCTGCATAGTATTCCATGGTGTATATCTGCCACATTTTCTTAATCCAGTCTGTCACTGATGGACATTTGGGTTGATTCCAAGTCTTTGCTATTG